>NC_091173.1:38397071-38527071 GCF_040958095.1 Procambarus clarkii
CATAGTAGGCTGATAAGTGCGTTCTGGCTACTAGGTACGACATATATATATATATATATATATATATATATATATATATATATATATATATATATATATATATATATATATATATATATATAGATAGGTGCTACCAGTTTTTTGAAGGAACTGGGTTCTAGGCTCATTGAAACGACAAGGGACCCAAGAGCTGCAAGCTTTCTTTTCCAGCGCCTCAGTGTGGCGATACAGAGGGGAAATGCGCACTGCATCCAGGGTTCCTGCCCGCCATCTGAGGAGCTGGAGGAACTCGACAACCTATGATAACCATCTTTGTAACCCATATGTAACTCCTTTTTTGTAACAAAGTTCAAATAAAGTAAATATATATGTGTACATACAAAAGAATGGGGGTGGTAGGAGAAGATAATATTCGTGTTCAGTAAGAAACCACAAGGTCTCCTCTGAATACTTTTTATTTTCTTCTCCGAGGCTATGGGTCCCCACATTGGTACCAGAGGTGGTACCCTCACAAATTTTATATATATATATATATATATATATATATATATATATATATATATATATATATATATATATATATATATATATATATATATATATATATATATATGTCGTACCTAATAGCCAGAACGCACTTCTCAGCCTACTATGCAAGGCCCGATTTGCCTAATAAGCCAAGTTTTCATGAATTAATTGTTTTTCCGACTACCTAACCTAACCTAACTTTTTCGGCTACCTAACCAAACCTAATCTATAAAGATAGGTTAGGTTAGGTTAGGTAGGGTTGGTTAGGTTCGGTCATATATCTACGTTAATTTTAACTCCAATAAAAAAAAATGACCTCATACATAATGAAATGGGTAGCTTTATCATTTCATAAGAAAAAAATTAGAAAAATATATTAATTCAGGAAAACTTGGCTTATTAGGCAAATCGGGCTTTGTATAGTAGGCCAAGAACTGCATTCTGGCTACTAGGTACAACATATATATTCACACACACATACACACACAACAAAAGTTACATGGGTAAACAATTAAGTCGTCCCTTTCAAAAGTATGGAGGTCATAAGTCGGTGTGGTGTGGTTCCTTGATACCTCCTCGAAGGAGCACTCACAGGTCGCCCTCGTGCTCCTTGTGCGGGGCATTACTGCTACTTTGATCGTGGGTGTAACAGGTCAAATATATGGGGATCGTGGTTATAAATATCTCAGTGTTATTATTTTAAGATTACCGGACTGAGGAGAAGAAAATGGAAAGAAAATGGATTTAGGCATAGATTCTATATGTCTCTGGAAATTAGTATAATGAACAGTTAGAATATAAGAGTGAGAGGGGATTTATCCAGTGTTCCAGAGGAAGAGAACTTGGCCAGGATCCCTCAAGCATTTACGCCACTGCTCCTAAACCTGTACATCTTTTCTCAATCGTGGTGGCTTTGTTTGCATTTATTAAATAGTTTATGAGCCTCGAAGCACCACGTGGCTGTTAATACTAATAATAACTTTGGGTTGCGAGGTTTCGAAGCTCGTTAACTGTTTAATAAATGTAAACAAAGCAGGCCTGATTAAGGAAAGATATACAGGTTCCGTAAGTGACTGCGTAAGGGTTTGATGAAGCCTGGCCCATGGCTTGTGAATCACGTAATGGTAAGGGGAGAAGAGAAGAGAAGGAAAATATTCACCCACAATTCCTTAGATATTGCAACAGAGGAATTATGACAGCAAGAAGGTGGCTGACACAGCTGTAGACAAATAGGAGGAATCTTAACAATGCTATTCAACACGATAAGGCCAGTTCTGAGTTGATCGCTGGCCGCCAGTCGAAGTGGGTTTGGAGTGAACCACAATGCAGTACCACTCCAAATCGAGGAGGAGAGAGTGCAGGGGGAGGGAGAGGGGGACGGGCAGATTGCGTCACGCGTCACACGCCCTCACAGCCTATCGGATTCCTCAGAAGAGATAGTGATACGCCGGTCTCACGTCATTCTTCATCTGTGATACAGTGATGTCACACTCTCTATACATCTCAACATCTATAGTGTTTCTTGAGTTTTTTCATTCACCGTAGCAGAGCCTATTTGATACATATTCATGAACATTAATCCTTCGAGCAACTAATAAATACAGTGGAAAAACCTTACACTTAACCAATGCATATTATATCAAACGCAAATAATTATTGCTCAAAAATGTGACGAAAAAGTTAAATGTAAGATTCGAGATTTTATGGAAGAGTTCATTTGACCATATTTCTTAATGTCTTACAGCCCTCCCCATCTGCAGTCTTAAGCTCATTAACACTGAAGTTAATAAAGTTCATTAATAGAGCCAACCCCCCCCCCCCACCAGTAACCAATGGTATGGCATCGTGGGGTCGTACTCACCTGAGGAGGGGGAGGGGATGCTGTCGTGATCGGGGGACGCATCGTGGGGTCGTACTCACCTGTGGATGGGGAGGGGATGCTGTCGTGATCGGGGGACGGATCGTCGGGTCGTACTCACCTGAGGAGGGACGTTGTCGTGGTCCTGGGGAAGGAGGGAGGATCGTGGGGTCGTACTCACCTGAAGGAGGACGCTGTCGTAGTCCGGGGGACAGAGGGAGGGTCGTGGGGTCGTACTCACCTGAGGGGGGATGCTGTGGTGGTCCGGGGGTTGTGGGAGAGGGACAGGATGAGTGGTGGAGACGCCATGGGACCTCAGGTGGTACAACAGGTACTCCATCTCGTACATCTGGCGGGGGTCAATACGATGGAAGGAGATGGCGGAGTCAGAGCAACAGTGGAATCCCTGAGGACGGGTCATCTGGTCAGTCAAGGAGCTGCTTGTGATTACCTACATCATAGGTTTGACAATTCCCTTTTACATATTATTTATATATATATATATATATATATATATATATATATATATAATATATATATATATATATATATATATATATATATATATATATATATATATATATATATATATATATATATATATATATATATATATATATATATATATATATATATATTTTTTTTTTTTTTTTTTTTTTTTTTTTTTTAATTATGGAAGGGAGTACCACCTCTAGCTGGAAGAAGGGGGACCCATAGCCTCGGAGGAAACCACGCATAACGCATTAGAGGGAATGTTTAGATCCCCTCCAATACAGTTTCTGTGTGCTTTTCTCCTACCACCCCCTTCCTTTTTTATTTTTTGTGCTTTATTATTCATTTGATGGTTACAAGATATACATGGGTTGATACAAAAATAATAATGCAAAAAGGTGCTTAAAGGTTATGGATCTCTTGAAAAACACAACAATGAGAAACATTGATGAATGTCACAGACGGGTTCGATCATTGTTGCAAGTCAAACACTTCTTCGAATTCCTCTGAAGTTGGACTAGTGCCCAAGACGGAACAGGCATTTCCCCTCTGAATCGCAACACTGAGGCGCTGGAACAAGAAACTTGTAACGGTTCTATTGTTACGTAAAGTATGGTGACAAATAAACACAGACACTAAGATACTATATATATATTTGGTCGAATATACAGAAGTACACCGGTGATACTTTGGTGTGAGTTGAGCGCACTGAGCGTCGGTACAGTATCTCGCAAGTGTCTGCTCTAGACCACACTTGGAAGTAGACTAGTTAATGTTTGCTATTCTTGCTGCTTATATTGCTCGGGCAACATCTCACCGTGTTGCCCGGGCAACGCCTCACCTCATTCATCTCCAAAGGTTGACAGGAACATTAACATTATATTTGGAGCGAGTATATTATTGGGATAATCTACTCGCTACAGAACTCCCCCTCCCAGGGGATGAAAGGAAAAATACTTGATCTAGGAACTTAGCTGGTCGGTGAATTGTACGCCCTGCTCGCGTTACATAACCATCAAAGTTAACTTCCTCCTCTTCGCTGATGTCATCTAACTGGGGTCGTAGGGTGGGAGGTCGCACAGGATCGTCCGTCGTCGTAGGATCAGGTTGTGGTGCAGCTGGTAACTGGGGTTGTAGGGTGAGAGGTCGTGCAGGATCGTCCGTCGTCGTAGGATCAGGTTGTGGTGCGGCTGGTAACTGGGGTCGAAAAGTGAACTGCGTAGTCGGCGGATGTGTCTCTGGATTTAGCAGTGTCGCAGACGTTGAGACGAAGCCTGGAGCAGAGCAGAGAGCTGAGTGAGGCCGGAGTCGTGGAGCTCTATGTGGGAGAGCGTGGCGGCTCGATTGAGAATTGTGAGTGTCTAAACTCGGGGAGCGAGAGCGTGGCGGCTCGATTGAGAATTGTGAGTGTCTAAACTCGGGGAGCCAGAGCGTGGCGGCTCGATGCGGTCGTAGTCTGCTGTCTGCTCTGTGTCGAAGCTGTAGCGTCTTGGGTTGATTAGGACTGTACACGCCGAGTACTACATTGTTGACTGTGGAAATTGTAGTCTGGTACTAAAAGATGTAGGCAGTGTGTGGACAAGCTCGGTGTAGCAGGAGAGAAGAATGTGCATAATTGTTGCGTCCTTGGGTCGCTGGTGGAGCATTTAGATCCGGGGCGGATGGGCTCGGGCACCAGGACATTAGGAGGTAATGTAGGCACGTAGTTAGGACAACGAGGTAATCACATCTAGAGCTGAATTGTCCTGAAGGCGACGAAGTGTCGGAAACGCAAGCTGTAGGTCCTGTACTGCGCAAAGTGCTTGAGTCGGCAGAGTATCAGAATGCAGTGAACGTGTAGATGAATCTGACGAAAGAGCGGCCTTCGTGGGCGCCCCTGTAGAACAAGCAGTGCCCTGGCAGCGACGGAGAGTCGGCAGGACAGGCTGTAGATCACACATTATGTAGTTACTGATGAAGCTGCCAGATGAGTGAGTAGTGATCGTGGAGCAGCAAGCCGTAGTAGATGAAAATGCAGAGACGATCGCGATGAAAATCATAGCTGTCGCAAGGGTGTTGGCAACGTTCCACGACAGGTGGCTGCGGTCCACAGCAAGCAGCAGCAGTGGAGGTCCAGTGAGAGTCCATGTTGTAGTCCATCGTGGCTGGGTATCGTCGAAACTCTCTGGGGTCACCAATGTAACGGTTCTATTGTTACGTAAAGTATGGTGACAAATAAACACAGACACTAAGATACTATATATATATTTGGTCGAATATACAGAAGTACACCGGTGATACTTTGGTGTGAGTTGAGCGCACTGAGCGTCGGTACAGTATCTCGCAAGTGTCTGCTCTAGACCACACTTGGAAGTAGACTAGTTAATGTTTGCTATTCTTGCTGCTTATATTGCTCGGGCAACATCTCACCGTGTTGCCCGGGCAACGCCTCACCTCATTCATCTCCAAAGGTTGACAGGAACATTAACATTATATTTGGAGCGAGTATATTATTGGGATAATCTACTCGCTACAAACTTTTTGCTCTCTGGTCTTTTGTAGCGCTGATCAATTTGTCCCCCAATTCCTTCAGGAACTTCAATGCACATTTTCCCCACGAACCGAGGGTCTCCGAGCCGATCGGAACAAAGCTGTAGCAGTGTGCTAGACCTCTGTATTTAATAATTTTCTGCGATTCCCTGAAAGAAGCAGCACCACCGCTTTCACGTGTGCTGTAGTGGAGGTAGGTACTGGCCAGTGTGGCAGCGCACGTGTAGTCCCATACCACTTGCTTACCATCCTTCCAAGGTAGCAAGGTGACCCCATCAGGGCGCTTCTGAGGGTCGTTAGGTCTGGATAAGTGTGGTTCTCTTTGTGCCGGGCAGCGGGCTGTGGCGAGGCTCCTCTTGATGATGTCGTTGACTTCTTCATGTCTTGCGATTTTACCCTGTGATTTACGACATACCAGACCATGACGACCATATTGGTCTGCCATCGCAGTTCCGCAGATGCACCTATGTTCGGTGAGGATCAGGGTGGCAAGGCGAAGGGCAACTCCAATGCGGGGAGCGTCATGACTGAGGCGAGTTCCCAGGGCTGCATTGGGCACAGCAAATAAAAAATCCCCGGCGTGGGGTGCTGTTACCGCTAGGAGGCGGGCTTTGTTTTCAGCATCAGCGTTGTCAATCATTGCTGTGACAGTCTTTTCCATTATGGGGCTATCCCAGTGGGCCTGCTTGTGGTCTTTTGGGACTTGTGGTCGGGGTTGAGGGTGTGCAATGGTGTCCCATTGTCTGGCTGCTTCGATGAACGTTTGATCATGAGTTCCCGCTGTCTCTCTCATACGCTCTGGTAGGATCTGCCCTACCAATTCGTTGGCTGCTGTACATGAGGATAAGAATGCTGGAAGTGCTATCTCAGTTGCCTTTCGTATGCCTATCCCTCCAAATCTCACTGGTAGTGTTGTGGGAACCGACCTGTGAGATTTATATTTATTTAATTTATATGAATTTATATAGAATTTATATTTACGTTAATTTATATACTTCGATAGCAATTTGTATGATAATGAGTGGACTGTATTTCTGCAATAATCTCATAATCTCACAAATCGATCCTCTACACATTAGGGGGGGTTTATTAGTTTATATATATATGCAGCCAATCAAACTACAGAATTAACTACATACATTGAAGAGGTTCCTTATCTTATAGTACAGCAGGTTAGTCCACCAGGTATAACTAGGGTGTAGACACCAAATTATCCTCTTTGAGGTAGCTTCCATATCACCCAGTAACTGGTGCACAAAATCTTGCATCCTCGTCTTGACCTGTCAAAAGTGCGCTAGCTGTGAAACCAGAATCCTATATATGACAAGCTATATCAGAGAAAACTGTACATGGAACATTAAAGACCTGGCTTAATTACCTTTAGTTTGAGGCTTCCACGTGATCTATCCGGGTCACCCTATATCCTGACATTAATGGCCATAAATGAATGATAAACGGGTTTCGGAAAGAACACTTAACTTGAATTGTAGACATCGTGTTGGAGATGGTACCTTTGGTTTCCATAACACTACGTGCAAGTAAAATTAACAGGAGCCGAATTTGCTCCCGTGTGAGCCTCTGGTCTCGTTATAAACAATGGCTGTTTAACACTCCATACTATTGACGTTACTGGCCGACATTGTCCAGAATGATAGGAGCCGAATTTGCTCCACACGTCTCGGAGGTGACACAACAATGGCTCCCTCCTTCCTCCCTCTGACGCCTGGCTTACATTGTCCACAATTCAGAAAGTGATAGAAGGGTCACATTTACTCTACTTTAATATTGATAATTAAGTTAATTTATATAAGATGTTTTTATGATGGTAAAGTCCAAAGACTAATGTATTTAAGAATAATTCCCAGCAGAATAGCTGGTGAATTATAATGGTATGTGGTGATGATATCCCGTTTTCTTTAGATGGTAATTCCACTACAAGTTACGTTTTCTATGGGTAACTTGTTTATACAACACAGCTATTATCTGTATGATTATTAAATGGTGTCGGATTTTCCGACATAATTCCCCAGGGGGCTGCTCACGGGTTGAAGTCCTAATTAGAACAGACGAACACCGATACTCCTCCTTCGAATTATTAGATTAATTTGATGTTAGTAGTTAGTAATCACACATTTGTGCGTCTGTTCGTACAGGACGGATGTCCCGTACTAGAGTTGCAGGGGTTAGAAGTCTAATGCAATTTCATTTCCCTGTCAACTCTTGAAAGGCTAATATTCAAGCCTAATTACTTATTATTTAACCCAGAAGACTGAATGTGATCAAGTACTACAGTCAAGTATGATTCAGGGACTGCAATGAGATCAGTGACATCAGATATAACTTGAAGTTTGTTCAGGTAACTGGTCACTGATATATAAACACTGAGGCCCATGGAATTCATCTTGATTAAATAATAAATGTATCAAATCAGTCATCAGATTTATTGGGGTTTAATTCAGTTAATTGATTCAGAGGATTGAATAGCTCATCATTAAAGTAAAGTATGGTTCTGAGACTGCAGTGGGATCAGTGACATTGGTCGCAGTGACTTGTAGCTGTTTTAGGCTACTGTTCACTGATTTGCCACTGAAGCCTCATGAACTCATCTTAAGCTTCAAATGATGATACTAACATCAAGCTCTGTTGGTATAGTCAGCTGTAATCTCCTTAGTATAATGGTACTGGAGAAATATAATCAGCTGACAAATTTAGATTTCTACTGATATTGTTTATCTGCAGGCATAGGTCTCCTCAGGCTTGATACTGGGCCTGAGAGTAATTTACCTCCTGCAGAATTTAACATGGTTATGCCCTGATATTTAGTAGGGCTACCAATAAATTGATGGTAGTAGTCTGTCCCCACAAGGACAGCCATTTGGCATTTGATTTGCTCAAATTTACCTGCAGCTGCTTGATAATAGCTTTCCAGGTCAGCATAATCAACTTGAGATTGTTGTGACAAATCTTCACATTTCTTGATCTGTCTTGTTAAGTGGCCTTTAAGACCTGCAAGGGTTCTTTTCATTCTCCCTGCATTATCCATACTGGCTAGTTGGTGAAGCCTTGTGGGGCTTGTACTTGGGCTGCTCATAATACTGAACAAGCACTGATGGTAGCCTAGGGTAAATTCTGAACTCACTAGGCAATAATCCTACCTCTACTAGAGGTTAGCACTTAAAATTAATACACATTATATATATACAATCATACACACTAATGATTTGAGTGATAAACCAGTGTCACTGGAAGTACCTTTAGGTTAGCTCTTCTATATCACCCTAGGATGGAATAGACACTAATTAATCACTCAAAGGTGTAATGATCATAAGTAAATTATTATATATACACAACTCAACTCGAGTTGATAAAAATTACACCCAAAATAGGGTCTGGACCATGCATTAATGGTGTTAGGTTGTTCAATATAGTACAACTGACTATGGTAATAATGGGACTAGGATGAACGATAATAGTTCAACTAGTCAATGGTTAATATCCTACCCTGTTGTGGGTTGGCAATTAGTAAATATTATATTGTGAACACTAGTGCAATATATATTAAATAATTCTCTATTTTGGAGAAATAATATACACAATTATTGATAATAGCCTCTTAATTAGCCTCTATGAAACTTCTAATATTATCAAGAAGTATTAAATATTATTAGTGACCTCGCGAAATAAAGTCCACAAAATTCGTAGATAATCTCTCGCGAAATGTAACACCACGAAATCCGTGAACAATATCGCGAAGACACAGTCACTAATTTGGCTGGCTTCAATATTAGCGCTGTCATTTCACAGAATAACACTCCACCAAATCTGTGGGTGTGCATGAAACCGCTGACGAAGCTGATCTGGGCTGAGGGAGGCTCCTGAGCTCCCACGAGGCTTCGCCGCTGTCTTTGACTGGCTTTGTTTAAATCACACTGCACTAGTATATTTAATGAATCCACTGGTTAACTGGTTCATCCGGTACTAATATGACCAAATGTGGGTTCAAAGGACCGAATATTCCGGTTCCGAAGATGACCAAATAATGTGGGAACCGACCTGTGAGATTTATATTTATTTAATTTATATGAATTTATATAGAATTTATATTTACGTTAATTAATATACTTCGATAGCAATTTGTATGATAATGAGTGGACTGTATTTCTGCAATAATCTCATAATCTCACAAATCGATCCTCTACACATTAGGGGGGGGGGTTTATTAGTTTATATATATATGCAGCCAATCAAACTACAGAATTAACTACATACATTGAAGAGGTTCCTTATCTTATAGTACAGCAGGTTAGTCCACCAGGTATAACTAGGGTGTAGACACCAAATTATCCTCTTTGAGGTAGCTTCTATATCACCCAGTAACTGGTGCACAAAATCTTGCATCCTCGTCTTGACCTGTCAAAAGTGCGCTAGCTGTGAAGCCAGAATCCTATATATGACAAGCTATATCAGAGAAAACTGTACATGGAACATTAAAGACCTGGCTTAATTACCTTTAGTTTGAGGCTTCCACGTGATCTATCCGGGTCACCCTATATCCTGACATTAATGGCCATAAATGAATGATAAACGGGTTTCGGAAAGAACACTTAACTTGAATTGTAGACATCGTGTTGGAGATGGTACCTTTGGTTTCCATAACACTACGTGCAAGTAAAATTAACAGGAGCCGAATTTGCTCCCGTGTGAGCCTCTGGTCTCGTTATAAACAATGGCTGTTTAACACTCCATACTATTGACGTTACTGGCCGACATTGTCCAGAATGATAGGAGCCGAATTTGCTCCACACGTCTCGGAGGTGACACAACAATGGCTCCCTCCTTCCTCCCTCTGACGCCTGGCTTACATTGTCCACAATTCAGAAAGTGATAGAAGGGTCACATTTACTCTACTTTAATATTGATAATTAAGTTAATTTATATAAGATGTTTTTATGATGGTAAAGTCCAAAGACTAATGTATTTAAGAATAATTCCCAGCAGAATAGCTGGTGAATTATAATGGTATGTGGTGATGATATCCCGTTTTCTTTAGATGGTAATTCCACTACAAGTTACGTTTTCTATGGGTAACTTGTTTATACAACACAGCTATTATCTGTATGATTATTAAATGGTGTCGGATTTTCCGACAGTTGCTTGGTCCCACTGACTGTCATCTAAATCTAGGTTGAGCGCCTTCCTGAATATTGACCTGAGGAGCTCATCATATTGATTTAGAAGTGGGTTGCCAAAAGTTGGTGCACACCTTAAGAAGTATGTTAGCCTGGGCAAGGTAAGGCACTTTGTGAGAAGGTAGAGGGCATCGTGGGAGTCCAAGTCCCCAATTCTCTCTTCCATCCTCTTTAGGTCTCTAAACTTTTCGTCAAGGACTGCAGCAATGGCATTGTGGCCCAGAGGTGCTCCGAGTAGTGTGCTGTCGGTAGGTTTAACGACTGAGGCTTCTGGTAAAACTGATTTCACTGCTCTAATGATTACTTCACTAGATGCAATAATTTCGCACTTGGAGGGGTTAAGAACGAGACCCATGGACTCCCCCCGTGTCTTCACCAGCTGTAGGTCTTCTAGCAGGGAATCTTGTGTGCCTGCCAGAGTGCCATCATCCAGGAACCAGATGTTGAGCTCGCTGGACAGTCTGGTTGTAATTTCTCGAACCGCTATGCAAAAGAGGAACGGTGCAAGTGGGTCACCCTGTTGAATTCCCTCTGCTGAGGTGACTTCATGTTTGCCAAACAGGAGGGTTGAGTCTTTGCTGTAGCCTGCTGACACAAACGGGAGAATGCTTGGGCAATGTTCCTGGACTGCATTGAGGATTGCTTCCCTTTTGACCGAGTTGAAAGCGTTTTTAAAATCTAATTTTACTACTGCCTGGTCTTCAGTAAGAGAGCTAATGTAGGCTCGTGCAGCATGAGCCGCTGCTTCACAGCCTTGGGGGACTCCAAACCCCAGCTGGTTGGGTTGCAGCATGGTGGCTGCTAACATTCAGATACTTCTGACAGCAGCCCTTGCAACTAGGCGGCGAAGGGTATTACCAACGGCAATGGGTCTGATCCCTCCCCCCTTCTTTTTAAGGGCACATAGGGAAGCACCAAAGAAGAATGGTTTGATTTCATCAGGGATTAACCCGGCGAGGCAGTTGTTGACAAACGTTGTGATTTCTGTCAGGAGCGCTTCTGCAGCTGGGCCAAGAACAGGGTTCACCATTTCCTTCACATGTTGAGGTCTTACCCCTGTGTAGCCTCCTGAGGAGCCCGGGGGAAATGAAACGATAGCTTTATAAACCTCTGACTCCCGGAGGACGAGAGGTTCCTGGTTAGGGGCGAGCCTGACCTGTGGGGGAGGTCCACCTACGGCCCTGAGGGGGTGTTTTTCTCTCAGTGCTTGGGCTGTGGTTTCATCCCTGGGCAAAATTTTGTCCTCACTTGTGATCAACCTGAGTGCCCCGACTGTATTGCCCTCTTCAATTTTCTTGCTGACTTGGGTACCTAATTTTCTGTTGTCGCTGATTGTCGTACTTGGTCTGCCTCGGCGGTGTTTGGTGTGTTTGGGGAGGCGGACTAGGTTGTCAGCCCTAGGAAAATCCCTAATTGCTTTATTGACGGATGAGGCCAGTGTCTTGCCTCCTCTGTCTGGTACACCTAAGCATGCATTGCCAAAAAGTAACAGATTGTGCCAGGCTTTGATGGTATCAGGTGCATCAGGTGCATCAAGGTTATTCGACCCTCTGTTGACTTTTGCGATGAGGTCCGTGTATTTCCCTGCAGCAAAAGGGCGAGAGGCCTTTGGGATGTGGGTGAGTGTCCTGGTTGACGTTGCTTTAACTGCCTTTAGCAGGTCGTCTGTTGCAATGTAATCTGTTGCGATTTGTACTGGTGCAACAGGCTCCTGAGTGCTGCCTCCTCCCACGGGAGGCCTCCTTGACCCAGGACAGTCACCATGCTGGCGTATGACTCTGGAGACAGAGTTGATGCTGACGTTGTTCCCACAACCACTGCATGTGCCTCTCCTTTGATTGGCTTCGGGAGGGGTGAGCTGGCTGGTAGCGGCTTCTTCTGCCATCCCCTTAGGTAAAGTGAATGTCACCTTGCACTGGAGTATTTGTCTCTCCCTCCTGGCTGGGGGGGACGAGGTTGTCCCCTATACTATGCGCCATGTCTGGGCAGATGTCTGGGGTGGGTGGGCTCGTGGAGGTGGTGGGTGGGGGTTGGGAGGCTGCGCTGGCCCGGTCTTGGAGGGGGGCCGAGGAGGGGAAGGCGCGACCACCTGATCGTGGGAGGTGGGGGCGGGGGAGCGGAAGACACTGCACCACACGGAGGGGGGGGGGGGAGACACTACACAAGTGGAGTGGGTGGGCGGGAGACACTACACTCAGGGGGTGGGGGGAGGCACTACACTCAGGGGGTGGGGGGAGGGTTGATGTGGCACGTAACACTTGGATAATTTCCTTTTGTCACTAAACACTGGTGAATGTGTCCTGGCTCACTGGGTGTGGTGCTCTCAACACGATACTCACAATGGTCCAGTCACCACAGGACTGGACTCAACTTATCTTTTTCAAGCACTTATTGGCACACTGGTGACCCAGTCTCTTGACCCCACCACATGTGTCCTTCCACCCTTTCCTGGTGAGGGAGCCGTAGGGCGTGTGACGTGTGTGGGCGTGGGTTGACGGTGGGCGTGGGGTGGCGGTGGGTGTAGGGTTGCGTGGGGTTGCGGTGGGCGTAGGGTTGCGTGGGGTGACGGTGGTCGTGGGGTGGCGGTGGGCGTAGGGTTGGGTGGGGTGACGGTGGGCGTGGGGTGGCGGTGGGCGGTATATATGGGGTGGGGTGGCAGTATATATATATATATATATATATATATATATATATATATATATATATATATATATATATATATATATATATATATATATATATATATATATATATATTATATATATATATATATATATATATTATATATATATATATATATATATATATATATATATATATATATATATATATATATATATATATATATATACATATATTTGTGTGTGTATATTTACCTAGTTGTATTCACCTAGTTGTATTTGCAGGAATTGAACTTTGCTCTTTCGGCCCGCCTCTCAACTGTCAATCAACTGTTTACTAACTACACTAACTACTTATTTTTCCACATCACACACGCAAACACCCACCCAGGAAGCAGCCCGTGACAGCTGGCTAACTCCCAGGTTATTTACTCCTATTTACTGCTAGGTAACAGTTGAGCTTTTTTATTCAGGGTGAAAGAAACTTTGCCCATTTGTTTCTGTCGGGTGCGGGAATCGAACCCGCGCAACAGGATTACGAGTCCTGCGCGCTATCCACCAGGCTACCTGGCCCCCCCTGTGTATGTCTGTGTGTGTGTACTCACCTAGTTCTCACCTAGTTGTGCTTGCGGGGGTTGAGCTCTGGCTCTTTGGTCCCGCCTCTCAACCGTCAATCAACAGGTGTACAGATTCCTGAGCCTATTGGGCTCTATCATATCTACACTTGAAACTGTGTATGGAGTCAGCCTCCACCACATCACTTCCTAATGCATTCCATTTGACAACCGCTCTGACACTAAAAAAGTTCTTTCTAATATCTCTGTGGCTCATTTGGGTGCTCAGTTTCCACCTGTGTCCCCTTGTGCGTGTGCCCCTTGTGTTAAATAGCCTGTCTTTATCTATCCTATCAATTCCCTTGAGAATCTTGAATGTGGTGATCATGTCCCCCTAACTCTTCTGTCTTCCAGCGAAGTGAGGTTTAATTCCCGTAGTCTCTCCTCATAGCTCATACCTCTCAGCTCGGGTACTAGTCTGGTGGCAAATCTTTGAACCTTTTCCAGTTTAGTCTTTTCCTTGACAAGATATGGACTCCATGCTGGGGCTGCATACGCCAGGACTGGCCTGACATATGTGGTATACAAAGTTCTGAATGATTCTTTACACAAATTTCTGAATGCCGTTCGTATGTTGGCCAGCCTGGCATATGCCTTGAAATTACGAAAATGAGTTTTGGAGAACTCCTATTTCAGCTAAGCCCTGATGCTAAGAAAATAGTTAGAAGGATAGAAGCCCTAAATCAAAAGATAGTAAATACAGAATATGCGGTTATATTCAATGAGACATATATATATATATATATATATATATATATATATATATATATATATATATATATATATATATATATATATATATATTGTGACGGTAACGCGTTGGTGTTCGGCTGTTTAAGGCTAGGGGTATGGCCTCGTCACATAGTTATAAAAAAAAATAGAAAAACTGGAACTTCGTCTGTGGTAAGGTAAGGAGAAGACACACAAAACACAAGTAAACTTTAACAATGAAATTTTAATTACGTTAAATAAATCAAAACATGAAAATATGGACAAACAAATATGTATAATAAAATCAATGAATCAAAATAATAAGAATACTTAAATGACACAATGAAAGTTACGTTAAGGCAAAATAATAAGAAGTGCAACACAAAAGTTAAGTGGGAGGTGCTGGAATATTGGCTTAAAGCCACCACCTCTCTCAGTACACGCTAACGTCTAGCTGGGAGGAGTGCTGGCTACGAAAGCACGGAACATTCTGAGGACTGATGTTGGGGCGACCCCAGACATCAGGTAGTATTGGGGGGCGAGTGCAGGTGCAGCCAGACCGGCGACCAATCAGCGGAGCCGTAGCGATCAACATGTAGTTTGGTGATTTGGGTCCGAACAGGTGGCGGGCTGCATACGTTTTTGCTCGCCCTGGCAAGCCTTGCTGGTGTTGGTGTCGTTGTTGGACATTTCTTCCATAGTCTTTTTATCTAATTGTGAAGACGTAATTATGGAGGGAAGAGCAGGCTCAATCTCTTGAAGGAGATTATCGTCACAACTCTCCCCCGAAGCCTGCGGTTCTGGAAGAAGTACGTCGTTATGTGGTGGAGTAATGGATGGAGTTGCTTCTACTTCATACACTCTGGAGAGATCAGGGGCTAAGATGTTGTCAGACTCTTGGTATAGCGTGTCTCCAGGTTGAATTTCTGCAGTTAGCAAGCCCATAGTAGAAGACGTTGAGATGAGAAGGGGGCGTGCTGCAGGAGGTGTAGGGTGGTGTGGTCCGTGTTGATGGTGGACCGAGCACTTTTCAGGGGTGGAGTGAAGTGCTGAAGCTTCAGGATGAGGACGAGTAGCTCCTTGCCAATTGTTCCGTCGTTCCTTGTAGCAGTAGTCGCTGACAGGTGTATTCTTCTCGCCTCGTTGCTGCATCACGACACCACCATCGTCGGTACCATTGGCGTCGACATGGAGGATGAAGGGCTTATCTGACGAGGTGAGAGTGGAATTAGAAGAGGGCATAGGAGCACGATTATTATCCTGAAAGCATTTGGGAAGATCATTAAGGATTTCGGAATTAGAAAGCGCTGACTCCTTGTCAGTGCTTTCGGGAGGAGAAGCTGGGAAGGTCTCACTGTGGATGTAGGGTTCTGTGAATGTGGAATAGTTAGTCAAGACAGTGGGAGGAGTACCATTATATTGCTTCAGGAGGTTGACGTGGCACAGCTGGGTCTTCCGCCGCCTATCTGGAGTCTCTATCACATAATTATTATTATTCCTGCACTCTTTGACGCAGTAGGGTCCTGAAAATTTGTTTTGTAAAGGTGAACCTGGGATAGGGAAATAAGCAAGGACGAAGTCTCCCGGCTTGAATTTTCTTACTTTGCTGGTCTGGTCGTAATGAGTCTTCATTCTCACCTGGGCTTTCAATAGATTATCATGGGCAAAGCGGTGGACTCTCTCCAGAATGTGTTGAAGGTTTTGAAGAAACTGGGGCACATTCTGATGCTCACTGAAGGTGGCATCTCTGAGAGAGTCTTTGAAAGCCTTAAGGGGAGTACGGCACTTACGGCCGTAGAGCATCTCATAAGGAGATACTCCTAGGGACTCATTGGGGAGACTTCTGAAAATACACATTATTAGGTCAATCTGCTTATCCCAATCCTTCGAGGTTTCACTACAAAACTTTTTCAAGAGTGCTTTGATGGTCTGATGACTACGTTCAAGAGAACCCTGTGAAGCAGGATGATAGGGGCTGGACAATACCTGTTTGATGTTGAACTCCTCCAGTGTCCTTTTGAAGAGATCACTGGTGAAGTTGGTGCCACAGTCACTTTGAATCTCCCTGGGAAATCCGTATTGAGTGAAGATCTTCAATAGATGTTTGATAACCGTAGCAGCCGTGATGTTCTTCACTGGAACTGCTATGGGAAATCTGGTGGTAGGACACAGGATGGTTAGGATGTAGGCGTTACCTGAACTGGTCCGAGGTAAAGGACCAACACAGTCTATTATGAGTCTGTGGAAAGGTTCCGCAGGCACCTGTATGGGAATCAGTGGTGCTCTGGGAATGGAGACGTTCGGTTTGCCTGCCATCTGACATGTATGACACTGTTTTACGTACTGTTTGACGTTGTTTACCATACCTGGCCAGTAGTAGTCTTGACGAATCCCATGGTAAGTCTTGTTGAAGCCGTAGTGGGAGAATGCTCCGTGGGCCAGGTGTAGAATAGTGGGCCGCAGGCTGGTGGGAATCACAAGTTGTTCGGTGTTGGCCCAATCGTCCTCCTCCTTCAGTTTACTGGGTCTATATCTGCGGTAGAGCAAGTCGTTCTCTAGGAAGAACCCAGGAATACTGTCGGGTTGAGTCTCAGCCTGGAAAAACAAGGGTGTTAAAGTAAGATCTTCCCTCTGCAACTTACGGAACTCCAACTTGGTCAGATGCGGGGGTAGTTTCTGAGGGTCTTGAGGGACAGCGGTAGCAGTAGAGTCAGCTGGCTGTGGACGTGCGGCTTGTGCACGGGTGGTCACGAGAACCGGAGGAGAAACTTCATCACTCTCTTGAACCTCTGCTGGAACATACTCGAGAATAGGATTTATTGGCACAGAGTTACACACCTGGGGTTTGTCCATGACGATCAGGTTGGTCGGTTGCAGGTCTTCTGCCAAGTCGTTGCCTAGGAGAAGTTGCACTCCAGGCATGGGAAAAGGCTTTTCCCTGACGGCGACTTGGACTTCCCCGTTCACGTAGGGACAATCCAGGTGGACTCTGGCGAGAGGGTATGGAGTGGTAGCAGTGAGGTCAGTGATGAAGACTGTTTCCCCGGTGTAGACTATGTTGGGCACAGCCGACTTCAAGATGATCGATTGTAGAGCCGCTGTGTCCCTCAAGATCTTCAATTTGAAACGTCCCTCCGGATTTGAACCGTTGGCAGAGACAGTTCCAGTATACAGGTGGTTACTGAAAAGAGAAAGATCATTAACATCAACACCAACATTCATCACAGGCTTACCGGACTTAGGAGGAGTTGGTTTGGGTCGTTGTTGGTCAGTGGTTCCCTTGTATTGAGACTTACCACACTTGTCTATGGTATGTCCATAGAGTCTACAATACTTGCAGTACAGTTGTGAACCAGCTTGATCGGGGCTCACCTTCTCGTAACTGTACCACGACTTCTTACTGGAGGATGGTTCAGGTGTCAGCCGGTGGATGAGGCTGTAAGTGTCAGCCGACTTAGCACACTTCAGGTAGTCGGTTTCTTCTTTATCTGCTAAGTAGAGGCGGACAGGAGGCGGCACACGTCTCAAGAATTCTTCAACAAGCATCAGGTTGACGAGTTCTGTAAAAGTAGAGACATGTGCTGCTTCCAGCCATTTCATGAAATACCTCCGTTTCGTGTTAGCAAACTCGAGGAAGGTAGTGGTACTTGCCTTCAGGTGGTCACGGAATTTCCTTCTATAACTTTCAGTAGAGAGGAGGTAGGCGTCCAACACTGCTTGTTTCAGAGTGTAGTAGTCATTCTCAGACGCCAAAGTACTGAGTGTGACTGCAGCTCTACCTGTAAGATGGACTCTGAGAAGTGTGGCCCATTGGTCGACAGGCCAACTGAGTTGATTAGCAAGGGTTTCAAAGGTGGTGAAAAAAACATCAACTTCTGCTTCTACAAAGGATGGCATTAACTTACTTGCATGTGATATATTAAAACTGACGGGAAGATTGGCAGTAGCTTGCTGGCGTTGAGCGAGGTGTGAAGTTTCCAACGTGTATTCCCGTTGACGACACTCAAGAGCCAGAGTCGCTTGTTGCTTGTCATGTTCGCGTTGTATTTCCAACTCGCGTTGTTTGGTTTCAAGCTGTAAGCGTTCCCGCTCCTGGAGTGTTTCAAGCTGTACTCGTTCACGTTCACGGAGCATTGCCAACTCACGTTCCTTGAGGGCGATCTCTTCCCTTCGCTGTTCACGGGCTTCCCTTTGCTGCTCACGTTCAATCTTGGCCAGCTCTAGTTTGAGTTTCAGCGTTGCCAAATCAGTTTTATCTGCAATATAGTAAGTTTCATGAGTTTCAGAGTCTATCTTACCTTGCTCTAAATAGTAATCCAGCAACAGGTTGTGTAGGTCATTTTTGTTGGCTTGGTAGGGAACTTCTAGTTGATACTCATGTGCAAGAGTTTGTAGTTCAGTCCTCTTGGCACGACTTAAAGTCCCTATTTCACCTGCTGGATTTGCACGGAAAGTTTGGAGACGAAACATGGTGAAATTAGCAAATAAAGGTACACGAATGTTCAATAATGAAATGTCAGAAACAGGACAACGTGGCAACTGGTACCTATCCTATGTGATCTTTAACAATTAACGTTAAGTGAAAGATATTAAATGATTAAATTAAATCAAGGGCGCAGGAAATCTTGTACCCGGTACTCATGTAAGAGAATAAGGGCAAGAAAATCCTACTAACAAATGAAACAGAGTTTCGAAAACAAATGAAACAGTTAAATGCTTCAAAAGTAAAATTGGTAGTCCAAGGATGTAGGCATACCTTGCCAAGTCTCTATAGGACATAAAGCAAGTTTTTCCTACTGAATTTAATATGATACTTACAGAATTAGCGAATTTTTGTGCTCTGAAAAAATAAGCTAATTCCCTACCGTTGTATGTATCATCATCTCTGACTGACGTGTAGGGGTGCGAGGTGTCAACTTGTGACGAGAACTGCTGCTGAGGTCCCAATTCAGCAACTAAAGTTCGAGCTAGAGGAACTATGGCCCTCTTTGTCCTCCTACAGTCAGATTGCAGAAGATTGGGTACTCTTGACCCGGGGCAGACCACAGTACCAGGGTACCAATATGATGATCTGTCAGAATGAGAAATATTCAAGGGACATAGATGGTAAATACGAGTAATAACATGGAGGGAGAGATGACCAATTAAGAGTATGACTGAGGCCTACAGTCACCACGTAATCCAAAGTTGTCTCACCTTCACTATATGTTACTCTCGTAATGCACAATACACCGCACCTTATAAAAAATGAAATTGAATGAAAAATAGTAAAGCTACGTTAACAAAGTTAAATACGCTTACCATAAATTACCACTTGGCACCAGTACCTGAGTGAAGCTCCTAGGACAGGCCCCCATATAACTTGTGACGGTAACGCGTTGGTGTTCGGCTGTTTAAGGCTAGGGGTATGGCCTCGTCACATAGTTATAAAAAAAAATAGAAAAACTGGAACTTCGTCTGTGGTAAGGTAAGGAGAAGACACACAAAACACAAGTAAACTTTAACAATGAAATTTTAATTACGTTAAATAAATCAAAACATGAAAATATGGACAAACAAATATGTATAATAAAATCAATGAATCAAAATAATAAGAATACTTAAATGACACAATGAAAGTTACGTTAAGGCAAAATAATAAGAAGTGCAACACAAAAGTTAAGTGGGAGGTGCTGGAATATTGGCTTAAAGCCACCACCTCTCTCAGTACACGCTAACGTCTAGCTGGGAGGAGTGCTGGCTACGAAAGCACGGAACATTCTGAGGACTGATGTTGGGGCGACCCCAGACATCAGGTAGTATTGGGGGGCGAGTGCAGGTGCAGCCAGACCGGCGACCAATCAGCGGAGCCGTAGCGATCAACATGTAGTTTGGTGATTTGGGTCCGAACAGGTGGCGGGCTGCATACGTTTTTGCTCGCCCTGGCAAGCCTTGCTGGTGTTGGTGTCGTTGTTGGACATTTCTTCCATAGTCTTTTTATCTAATTGTGAAGACGTAATTATGGAGGGAAGAGCAGGCTCAATCTCTTGAAGGAGATTATCGTCACAATATATATATATATATATATATATATGTATATATATATATATATATATATATATATATATATATATATATATATGTATATATATATGTATATGTATATATATATATATATATATATATATATATATATATATATATATATATATAACTGAAAACTCACACCCCAGAAGTGACTCGAACCCATACTCCCACAACTGGTATGTACAGGGATGCCTTAATCCATACCAGTTGTGGGAGTATGGGTTCGAGTCACTTCTGGGGTGTGAGTTTTCAGTTGTATATAGTCCTGGGGACCATTCAGGCTTGTTTGCATATATATATATATATATATATATATATATATATATATATATATATATATATATATATATATATATATATATATATATATATATCAACGTCTCTTATATATATATATATAAGAGACGTTGGTCTCTTTCCAAGAGACCAACGTCGTCTATGCCTTCAAATGCCCTCTTAGGGACTGTAAGCTCCAAAAAACCCAGTATATAGGCAAGACAACAACATCTCTTTCTAGGCGTTTAACGATGCATAAGCAACAGGGCTCCATTAAGGAACATATAATCTCTTCCCACAACCAAACCATCGCAAGAGAAATCCTAGTAAAAAACACAGAAATAATCGATAGATACCATCGCCAGAGAAATCCTAGTAAAAAACACAGAAATAATCGATAGATAGCAGGCGGCTTGACGTTTGCGAAGCACTACACATTAAAAAGTCAACACCAGCAATCAACAGCTAATTTATGCACAACTATATTCTACCCACCTCAAGACTCCGCTCCAATATAGAAGCATCAAGAAATATGGACCAATAGGCTTTCTACAATCACTTCCATTCAATACCCATTTTTTCGTGTTCTGGCTTGTGTTGATGAAATTAATACCTTATTAAATACCACCTCACCCCATCCACCTCACTCAAATGTAGATATAAACAAAATCGGAGATGTGTAAGTTCTATTCAGTTGTGTATGTGTTAATTAAAGTCTTTGAAAATGTAATAAGTTTTACGAAACGCGCTCAAGTGTCGCGTCAGACTAGAAATAAAAATTAATTTTGGAGAATTGATTTTTGAATTACCACCAACAGTGAAAAGAAATGTACGAAAGATCGAGAAAATTCGTGTTAGAATCATTAATCTTACTTTTTTGGTCATATATAATAATATATATATATATGTTCAGTGAGAAACCACAAGGTCTCCTCTGAATACTTTTTATTTTCTTCTCCGAGGCTATGGGTCCCCACATTGGCACCAGAGGTGGTACCCTCACAAACTTATATATATATATATATATATATATATATATATATATATATATATATATATATATATATATATATATATATATATATATATATATATATATATATATATATATATATATATATATATATATATATATATGTATGTGTGTGTGTGTGTGTGTATTCACCTAGTTGTGTTCACCTAGTTGTGTTTGCGGGGGTTGAGCTTTGCTCTTTCAGCCCGCCTCTCAACTGTCAATCAACTGTTTACTACTACACTAACTACTTTATTTTTTTTTTATTTTTTTTTTTTTTTACACTACACACACACACCCCAAGAAGCAGTCTGTGACAGCTGACTAACTCCCAGGTACTTATTTACTGCTAGGTAACAGGGGCATTCAGGGTGAAAGAAACTTTGCCCATTTGTTTCTGCCTTGTGCGGGAATCGAACCCGCGCCACAGAATTACGAGCCCTGCGCGCTATCCACCAGGCTACGAGGCCCCCCCTGTGTGTGTGTGTTTGTTTAATACTATTAACCATTTACTTTTTATTCCTGTGTGAGGTTTTCTAAAGGGTCCCAGCACACTGGTTTGCCCAGGGGCCCATAATTGTGGGGTATTTTCCAAGCAGACATTTAATTGTTTTTTATTCATGAGTTATTTAAATATTATTGAATTATTGATTTACTTTATACTTATTACTAGCAGTACCCGGCCACAGCAACCTTCTCTGTTCCCCAGTCCTCCCCACCATTTCCCCCTCACCTGTCTCCTCGGCCTCCCAACTATTCCCCACTCCACCGTCCCGCGTCCTCTCCACCATCTCCTCTTTCTTCCCACCATGCCCCACTCCCCTATCCCTTTGTCCTCCCTACCATTCTCTATTCTCCTCGTCCCCACCATCCCAAATTACCCTGTCCCCTCGTCTTTCCACACCATTACCCCCTCCTTTGTCCCCTCGTCATCCCCACCATCTCTCACTTACGTCCCCTCGTCATCCCCACCATTCCCCACTCCCTCGTCCGATGCCTTCACAAATGGTTTGATGTTCCCATCAGAAAATTAGGAACATCAAGTGATCTGATGTTCCCATCACTGAAATACAAGAAAAACAGTTAAAAAATGAATTGAAAATATGAAAAAATATAAAAAAACACTATACTCACGAAATGAACGGTCTGGTAAACAACACAGCTCAATACCAATGCAATTCACGCAAAATAATTAAATCAAATTGAAAGTAAATAAAAAATCTATGAAAATTCAATATATCAATGCACTCAGAAACATTGAAATGTAATTGTAACATATCAAGAACAGCATGTGTGTTGCTCTTTCATGCAATAGATGGCGCTGTTTTTCAAGAAAAGCATAGTTTTATCTGCCACAGGTGTGGCATCTATACTTATACTTACGAAATGAACGGTATGGTAAACAACACAGCTCAATTCCAACACAATGTCTCACAAAATAATTCAGTAAAAAATAAAATAAATCGAAATCTATGAAAATAAAATTTATCAATGCAATCGGAAACATTGAAGTGGAATTCGTGACATGATTAGAATAGCGTGCATGTTACCATTATGTGCAGCAGATGGCACTGTTTTTCAAAAACGCGTGTTTTTACCTGTCATTGGGGTGGCATCTATATAGTAGGCGCCGGCAAGAAACAATGGGCAGAGTTTCTTTCACCTTATTCTCCTGTTACCTAGCAGTAAAATAGGTTCCTGGGAGTTAGTGAGCTGTCACGGGCTGCTTCCTGGGGGTGGAGGTCTGGTCGAGGACCGGGCCGCAGGGACACCAAAGCCCCGAAATCATCTCAAGATATCCTCAAGATGTAAATTCTAATTCAGTTTTTGATTAATTAAAAAAGTGTACTATTTTAAATGTTTATCATGCTAGGTGCATGATAAACATTTTATAGTTGAGAGGTTTATATTACATAGATTTTACCACAATTTGTGTATGTTAATAAGCTACCAAATAATGTTCTACTCCTTAAAAGGTTAATACTCGAGCTAATGGGTTAGTACAAAGTGGTTAAACATTGGTCTCAGCTAGACGGTTGTGAGAGAGAGCTTGTCCATGAACATCAGACTGGTTTGGCAAATGCGGTCCATCTGGACCAGGGTTAACCCTTACACTGCTCAGGGGTCACATGGACATTTACACCCCTGTGCGCAAGAAAAAAAAAATTCAAAAATTTTTTTTCGTCTTCTAAACATGTTAATTTGTGTCCCCTGAGCACGGAAAAAATAAAAAAAAAATCGTAGGTGACATATTTTGGGCGCAATTGAACGGGGAAGTCTGGCAAAAAGTGGGCGTTGACAGAGCGGTCGTCAGACCCGGTCAGCGTCACCCGCGTTGACAGATGGGAGTTGCCACAAAGATATTATTACCTAATTGTTTCAATGTCTCCGATTGATTTTTTCTTAGTTTTTTTGCAGTAATATTATTCAATAGTGTGTATTGTAATATATTTATATAATAAAAGTGGTTAATAATCGCTATACTCAAAAGTATGATGTGCATATTAGTGATTCAATTATTATGTTTATAAAACAATAAACAAATAGTTTTGCTGCTATTACACTCTATACACAGGTTATATATAAGTATTGGCATGTTTTGGTCACCATACCGACCACTAAGTTGGTATTGAGAGTCGAAAAGCAACGAGGAGTTACCGCCACACACCAGCCAGCCACTCGCTGCCACTCCCTCAACACACGCACTAAACTTTCTCCCCCAACAATACCAGTTGTGGTGCTATTACACTATATACAGACGTTATATATAAGTATGTGTATATTTTGTTCACCACAACTGTACAGCTAAGCTGATATAGTTAGTTCAGGCACTAAGAGTCGTCGCTATACACAGATGGCGGCTGGCGGCTCCCTCACTCTTTCAAAGTCACATGCACTAAACTTTCTCCCCCAACAATACCTTTTGCAGTGTTATTACCCTATATACACATATTATATATAAATATCTACATGTTTTATGCACCGTAACTGTACACCTAAGCTTGTAGTGCGCCCAAAGAGCATAGTGGCCACCCTCTAAACAGCTAGAGAAATCGTGCAGACGACGTCACCTCCGTCACCCATATGGCTCCTCCCAGCATAATCCTTTTGCTGTTATTACACTAATACACACATTATATATAAGTATCTACATTTGTGTTCACCATAGAGAACCACTGACCTGGTATGGTGAACGCAAACAATAACAGGTGGCCACACAATCAGTAAACGATGCTGTCTCCCTCCGTCTCTCAGCATCACTCCTCACACAGCGCTAATTATTACAACAATCCTGCTATTATCACAACCCTGGTTATTTATATCACAGTCATTGGTCATTTGTAATATTGTCATCGCTAAATAATAACAATTATATATTTATTTTGACATTTTTCGGCGATGCTGTGGTCACAAGCTGAACATCAATGCTGTTCGCTCATGCTGCATGCGCCGGCCTTGGTTGCTCCAACAGTACTGTGCCTCTCACACCTGAGAATATTGCCCACGATTTTTTAAAAAAATGGCATCTGTTTACAAGAGCCCTGAGGAAGCTACTGTGAACCCCGTGTAGCCGCGGGCCATTTGAATCAGGCCTGGCACCCTATGGCGTATATATACGTCATGCGCACCATGGGACATGTTACTCAGGGCGTATATATACGCCATGCGCACTTTAAGGGTTAATGGCGACTGTTGGTCTTGTTAGAGCAAGGAAGCGTCTGTACAGGTTAAGTAGGTGTAACAGCTCTTAGTGACTTCATTCCCTTCAACCACACCTGCGAAGTTATTTATTAGAAGTAAACTATCACTACTAAACACAGCATATAGCAGAGAAGGATTATATTTAATTAGATAAACAGCTTACCGGTTCTGGGTGTCGTAAGCATATAGTAACCGGCAAATTCTATACAACTAATCGCCATACTAATTGAATGGCCATTAGTTGATAATTTTATATACACAATTAATTTTACCGGGTACAATACTTCCCAAGATTAGCGAGATTTTCGGCTGATCGGAGATTTAATGGTTCCTTGTCATAGCTCGTGGAAAGTGTTTCAGATCTACTCGTGAGAATTTAAGAGGGAACTGCTTCCTTTATTATTGTCTTTGTTTACAATCTGTCCAGCCAGCTCCTACCACCCCCTGAGAAACGTCACCAGAGATTTGGTTCCCTTTTGTGTCTATTATTTGACAATAGGCAGTAGCCTTTAAGTTTATGGTATATTTCATTAGGTTAAAGCATTGAAAACCCTTTTTCTATTATTTCGAATACCTAAACTGGTAGTTTAAAGGAATACTTGTGGTGTTAAATATTGGTTTTGATGTGACATCACAGATATCCCGCTTTCTGTAATCCCTTTATGACTAATTAGTATATCCAGGTTTGTTGGTTATATTGGGTGTTAGTATTGCTAATATCTTAGTCTAGTGTCGGAATTTCCGGCGATAATGCAGTTAAGACGGACCTGTGTCATTTACCTGACAACATCATTCACCCGACAACATCATTCACCTGACAACATCATTCACCCGACAACATCATTCACCTGACGACATCTTTCACCTGACGACATCATTCACCTGACAACATCATTTACCCGACAACATCATTCACCCGACAACATCATTCATCTGACAAAATTATTCACTTGACAACATCATTCACCTGACGACATCATTCACCTGATGACATCATTCACCTGGCAACATCATTCACCTGACGACATCATTCACCTGACGACATCATTCACCTGACGACATCATTCACCTTACAACATCATTCACCTTTTGAATGAGTTTATTGTGTCCCAGCAAACACAAAACGTTTTGGAAACCTTCACCAAAGTTTCCACATAGTTGTTGGGAGAGATAAGTTTACTCGTGCTTCCCGCAGAAGTAACATCTCCGCGGGTCACTGTTGGTATTCCGCGCAGGGTGGTTCAAACGTGTGTCTGTGGTCTGCTTCCCGCTTGACGAACCCACGCCACAGTTACTCATCTTGTCCCCCCTCGCATTTACTTAATGCCTCAACGTATGGGGACGACTGAGCGCCCGACTTCTCTGTGTGCATCTGTATGTCTAAGGCTGAGGCGGCATGTTGGACTAGTTCTTTATAACTCAAAAACGCTCCCTCCGCAGATAAAAATGGCCCCATAGCAGAAGGTAACGTTCTGCAGAACAATTGTTTGGCTAATCGCTCTGCCTGACTCGAATTTAACCCCAGTTCCGTAGTAAGATCGTCAACCCTACTCCTCAATTGCGTCCCGAAATCTTTGATGGTGCTGCGGTCATCCTTCTTAAGTGACTGCAGGTAAATCTGAGCTTCGTCTGCTGACACCTTTTCCTTAAACCTGTCCCTAATTGTTTGGACAAACTGAGGCCAAGTCGTCTGGTGCCAAAACTATGTCAATCTCGCCAGTGGACCGGCTACGTCCACGCAAGCCCCCATAGCGAGAGTAATCTTCAAACTATCCTCTGGGACAGCCTCCAGCATCGCACTAATCTGCCAAAGCCAGTCTTCCACTCGGCGGTTGCGTTCCACCTTATTAAACGGCAACTCCGTGTAACGCGGGGCTACTGGAAGTGGGTGGCCCCTGGGGTTATGATAGGGGTCGAGACTGGGGTTGATGTTGGGAAGGGTGTTGGGTGGCCTGGGGTTGGGAAAAAGGTAGGGGTATGGCATGGGTTGGCCTGAGGTTGGGAAAAAGGTAGGGGTATGGCGTGGGTGGCCTCGGGTTGGGGTATGGATTGAGGTTGGGGTTGGGGTTGAGGTATGGTGTGGGTAGCCTCAGGTTGGGGTATGGATTGAGGTTGGGGTTGAGGTATGGTGTGGGTGGCCTCGGGTTGGGGTATGGATTGAGATTGGGGTTGGGGTTGAGGTATGGTGTGGGTGGCCTGGGGATGGAATAGGTATGGGGTGGCCTGGGTTTGGAGTAGGTATGGTGTGGCCTGGGGTTGGTGGAAGGGTTGGTATAGGAATTGAGGTTGGGGTTGGTATAGGAATTGAGGATGGGGTTGGTATAAGAATTGAGGATGGGATTGGTATAGGAGGTGGGGTTGGGGTTGTTGTAGTGATGGGTGAGGTGTACGTAGGTGTTGTGGTATTGGTGTTATGTGAGGTAGTTCCTGCTGTTGGTATGGTTGTTCATGTTCCCGTTGAACAGGTTGCTGGTCATGTTCCCTACTGAACGAAGTGGGGAATCCTACCGTAGAAATTGATGCCCCCTGTCCAGCTCCCTGTATCCCCTGTTGGTATGGCGTCGATGTTGTAGGTGGGGGAACCCAAGACGGCACTCCCCAATCTTGGGACGAATCCTCGGATGGTTTTTCAATCATGTCTATAATCGCGTGTGTACTGGAATGGGAAGATACCCTCGACTGCCCAGTCCTATGCAGAACCCGTGACCCCGGCGCCTCAGTCCCACTGACTCCACCTGTGACGTCAGCTAAGTACCTGAGCAGTCCACCAGGTCTCCCGTAATGTCGGAAGAGGTGCTGTCCTCTATGCTTTCACTCCCTACTGAATGGTCACTGTCTGGGTTAAACATTCCCTGTGATTCCCTGTGTGCCATGCCTCATGTGACTACCCTTTAATTCACCCTCGACCCGGACTCTCACTACAACCGTGATCTTACACAAATAACACCAAAAAAATTCACAGCGCTTTTCCCAAAGAGAAAACCAATGAAATTCCCAAAATAGGAAATGCAATGAATAATCAAGAGAATCGCCTAAGTGAATCCGATGAATGAGTGTCTGCCCCGCACATGTGTCATACCGTGAAATAACCTGCAGTTCTATTACTGAAAACTAAGTCCTTTACATTAAAAAAAATCAAGAATCTAATTTATATATCAATTAAAATGATAAAGTAACTAACGCGCAGCACTCGTGATGGATTAATAAAGAATATTTACTGTACTTGAACACTAGACGCAATTGAAGTGAACAGCGTGGCCACGGATGACTGATGGAGCGGGACCAGCTGCGCTGAAAAAAACACAAGTCCTGCGCTTTTTCACTTAATTGCTGAAAAATCACAATTTTAGTATCTGAAGGAAAATAACTAGTTTTACGTTAATAAACCGATCTAGCAATTAATATAGACAGCCAGGATATGTATTTGCTTGCCAAAATTTAATTTTCACCAAAAACTGAGTTTTTTACTCAATGCTGGACTCTGATAATTTTCCTGCACTGGGAAAAAAATCTATCACCCCAAATATCGCAAAACTCCCTTAATTCGCAAAAATGTTTTTTTCGTTCACAGATATAAATACGCTATTATTTAATACTGACGCTGTATCCAGAACAATACTGACACCTCGGGCGGTTTCCACACTCATTAATTCGAATTTTCGTCAAAATCCGAGGTTTTCACCTCAACTGGACTCTAACAAAAATCACAACACGATTTTCTCGAAAAATAACGAAATTCGGCAAAAATGTAATTATCACTGTCTAATGCTTAAGAACAGAATTATGTCTCTTGCACGCACTAGAGGGTAATTACCCAAAATACCCTAGAATATACACGAAACATGAAAATTCGAATTTGCGCCAAAAGGTTCGATTCTAGCCCAAACTGGACTTGAAAATTTTTCCACCTACGTTTCAACCAAAATTTTTTTCTATGTCTCAAAATGCAATTTTACCGTCTTACTGGTAAAAACTAGAAGAATATCACTCACATCGACTGGGGAATCCTAATGACGCCCAGATTATAGATGTGACCCGCGAATACCAATTAATTACAGTTAACGACTTTCTGACATTGACTTAGCCAAAAACTTATCCCAAAATACTTAGAAATATTACCCCAAACTCTATCAAGCATTTACAACGAAATTTACTATTCCTTAACATAAACTCCTTCACTAATTATAGTGACCGACATATAGTCCTAAGTCCAGAGGATTAACTACACTCTAGAGACCACGCCTCTGACTCAGACTAATACAATAGGGAATACCAATAATAAATGTACGGACTTAACCTAATGTACAAGAAAAATATTGAACACTGGGGAAAAAGTTTAACCGGGCATTAAATTTAGGGAAAAAAATTATTAATCTCTAGAAAAACGCAAATAAAAGGAATTACTTTATGTAAATTTAACTATACTTAATTCGAAGATACACTCGATTTAATCCTATAATTGCTCCTACCGGCTCGCATACCACGCCTAGCCTAGGGGTCTCGACCATCTAGGTTCTAACAGAGCGACACGCAGCTTTCAGCAACAATTGAGACTAGAAACGACTCAACCCCCACTAAGTGTGCGATCACTTAGTCGCTGAATCGCTGCTAGGTAGTTTACTAGTCCGTCCCTCGGAGGCCGCAATGCCCTTCACGGATCTACGTTTTTCCTAGCATTTTGGTCATCTACCAACGCCCTCGGATAAATCTCCTGGCGTCCCACAGATAAATCTGCCCAGACAGCTCACAAGGAACTGCTGTTAAGTGTATGGTGGCTATCAATTGCAATGGGTCGAGTAAAGTACCCAGTCCAATCAATTCGGAGCGGTCTCCTACTCAATAAATCTTAACAGCCTACCTTACTAACTAATCCTTAATCGTATCAGCCCACATGACCCCAAGATTCGCAAACCCCACTCAACTGCACTGCTGTGAGGCGCCCTGCTAATCCTGGCCCGCGGCCTGTGGCTGTCTTCCCTAACATCTACGCACGTGTCCGAATGGCTAGATGCATGAGCCTTTCAACAATTTCAAACAAAATTGTTGAAACCACCGCTGTGCACCATTGTAACATGGGTGAGTTTGTTCTTTTACTTTTAATCTTCTTTTACCTTCACCCTGCCCTTATTCTTTATTCACTTATTGAAACCAAGGGACCTCCAGAGCTATACTGAGCCGACCCCCACGCCACGTGGTCTTAAGCCGCTTGACCGGCTTAAGATTCTACAAACCTATGACGTGAAAAAAGATTTCTAGCAAAACTCTAGAATCGCCTTGCCCTGCCACCACCAGACCATTACAACTGAGCAATGACCAAGGTCTGGATCAATCATTCTAATCAATAAACTTTGGGGCTTGATCCCCACTAGTAATATATGGGAAGGATGAATTTTTACGTTAAAAGTGCGGAATTATTAGAAATCAAAAAGACAATGAATTCTTATTTGGTGTTAGAATCCGTGGCCCAACTCGACTCAGCCTCTTGGGCCCCACGTGGTCTGGGACAATGTAAATAAATTACATAAAATGGAAATTAATAAAAAGACAATTTACTAGCTAAATGGTTTATTCAAAACTAAACAAAATCTGAATCAAAGCACTCCCTGGCTGAACACTTCCTACATGAACTGGCAATGAGATGATCTATTTCCCTATACCAACTCTACCTTTTTATGTGACCAGCTCGGTGGACTGCTGATCTTGGGGAGCGATGTTGTGGTCACCTCCCCGAGTTGTTCCAGGTACCACACTGTTTTTCCCTCGCTCTGTTCAACCCCAGCCCGAAGGGGGTATTCCTGCGCTTGGCTTATTAACTTGCTAGCAGGATTTAAGTTGAATAGCTAATCTCTGTTGTACTGAACGACCCAGATTGGTTGAATTCTTTTAACTGAAGTTAATTACACAAACATCTTAGGGAAGGGCTATTTCCGATTACAAAATGGCTATTTGACCTTTGAGAAATACTGAACATGGAAACTCTGATGACCCCTGACCTAGGGTCGCCCAAATTGTTCCGCACCAAAGTCTAGTCCCGCTAGTGACGTCACTGATGGTGACTTACTCATTCTTCTAACAGTCAGGATACTCTCGATACTATAACCAGTAATACTATACAATTTGAATGAAGACTAATTTCTCTAAATTACTGAATACTGTGGAATGATTCATTATACGAAATTTGTGAACAAAGGCGCCAGTTATTTCCACCGCCAATCCCCCCCAGGGGATTCGACCATGTGCTTGGGTCAGGTCCCTACCCGTGGTTCCTAGAACATTCTGGATCATTCCTACAACAACTAGTTTGTTACATGTGGCTCAACAAGAACATGAGCAACCTTTAACTCAAGAATGGTAAAAGAATTTCTTTGTGTAATACAGCAAATGCTGCCTTTTCTTACACCAGTTTCACCTTGATTTACTAAAAAAATATTTTGTTCATGTTTAAATATTAAATTTATGTACATTATTCATATAAATTGTGAATGCTGTGACTTAATTGCATGATAGGTGTGTGAAACATTTAATTTTTATCATAATCTTGCTAAAAATTATTTTTATACCCGTGTTTACTAAATGAGGTATTCAGTAATACTGTTTTTATGTTTAAATTATATTTTGGTACTTTATGCATAATACATCAACATAAATGGAAAATGCTGCTGTATAGGTGTATGAAGGGCACACGCAACATTTAATCTACCATTTTTTTCTAATAAAAAATTAGGGGGCATCAAAATACCTCTTTATCGCATGCAACTGTATTATAGTTTTTACATTAAATATCACTGAAGTACATATAGGTGAGTACAACTAGGCAAGTACAACAACATGAGTGCAACTAGGAGAGTACATGTAGCTAGGTGAGTACACCTTGGTGAACACTGCTAGATGGATACAAGTAGGTGAGTACAACTGCATGAGAGCAACTAGGGGAGTGCATGTAGGTGAGTACAACTAAACGAGAACAACTAGGGGGAGTGCATGTAGGTGAGTACAACTGCATGAGAACAACTAGGGGGAGTGCATGTAGGTGAGTACAACTAAACGAGAACAACTAGGGGGAGTGCATGTAGGTGAGTACAACTGCATGAGAACAACTAGGGGGAGTGCATGTAGGTGAGTACAACTGCATGAGAACAACTAGGGGGAGTGCATGTAGGTGAGTACAACTGCATGAGAACAACTAGGGGGAGTGCATGTAGGTGAGTACAACTGCATGAGAACAACTAGGGGGAGTGCATGTAGGTGAGTACAACTAAACGAGAACAACTAGGGGGAGTGCATGTAGGTGAGTACAACTGCATGAGAACAACTAGGGGGAGTGCATGTAGGTGAGTACAACTGCACGAGAACAACTAGGGGGAGTGCATGTAGGTGAGTACAACTGCATGAGAACAACTAGGGGGAGTGCATGTAGGTGAGTACAACTGCATGAGAACAACTAGGGGGAGTGCATGTAGGTGAGTACAACTAAACGAGAACAACTAGGGGGAGTGCATGTAGGTGAGTACAACTGCATGAGAACAACTAGGGGGAGTGCATGTAGGTGAGTACAACTGCATGAGAACAACTAGGGGGAGTGCATGTAGGTGAGTACAACTAAACGAGAACAACTAGGGGGAGTGCATGTAGGTGAGTACAACTCAACGAGAACAACTAGGGGGAGTGCATGTAGGTGAGTACAACTCAACGAGAACAACTAGGGGGAGTGCATGTAGGTGAGTACAACTCAACGAGAACAACTAGGGGGAGTGCATGTAGGTGAGTACAACTCAACGAGAACAACTAGGGGGAGTGCATGTAGGTGAGTACAACTCAACGAGAACAACTAGGGGGAGTGCATGTAGGTGAGTACAACTCAACGAGAACAACTAGGGGGAGTGCATGTAGGTGAGTACAACTCAACGAGAACAACTAGGGGGAGTGCATGTAGGTGAGTACAACTCAACGAGAACAACTAGGGGGAGTGCATGTAGGTGAGTACAACTCAACGAGAACAACTAGGGGGAGTGCATGTAGGTGAGTACAACTCAACGAGAACAACTAGGGGGAGTGCATGTAGGTGAGTACAACTCAACGAGAACAACTAGGGGGAGTGCATGTAGGTGAGTACAACTCAACGAGAACAACTAGGGGGAGTGCATGTAGGTGAGTACAACTCAACGAGAACAACTAGGGGGAGTGCATGTAGGTGAGTACAACTCAACGAGAACAACTAGGGGGAGTGCATGTAGGTGAGTACAACTCAACGAGAACAACTAGGGGGAGTGCATGTAGGTGAGTACAACTCAACGAGAACAACTAGGGGGAGTGCATGTAGGTGAGTACAACTCAACGAGAACAACTAGGGGGAGTGCATGTAGGTGAGTACAACTCAACGAGAACAACTAGGGGGAGTGCATGTAGGTGAGTACAACTCAACGAGAACAACTAGGGGGAGTGCATGTAGGTGAGTACAACTCAACGAGAACAACTAGGGGGAGTGCATGTAGGTGAGTACAACTCAACGAGAACAACTAGGGGGAGTGCATGTAGGTGAGTACAACTCAACGAGAACAACTAGGGGGAGTGCATGTAGGTGAGTACAACTCAACGAGAACAACTAGGGGGAGTGCATGTAGGTGAGTACAACTCAACGAGAACAACTAGGGGGAGTGCATGTAGGTGAGTACAACTCAACGAGAACAACTAGGGGGAGTGCATGTAGGTGAGTACAACTCAACGAGAACAACTAGGGGGAGTGCATGTAGGTGAGTACAACTCAACGAGAACAACTAGGGGGAGTGCATGTAGGTGAGTACAACTCAACGAGAACAACTAGGGGGAGTGCATGTAGGTGAGTACAACTCAACGAGAACAACTAGGGGGAGTGCATGTAGGTGAGTACAACTCAACGAGAACAACTAGGGGGAGTGCATGTAGGTGAGTACAACTCAACGAGAACAACTAGGGGGAGTGCATGTAGGTGAGTACAACTGCACGAGAACAACTAGGGGGAGTGCACGTAGGTGAGTACAACTGCACGAGAACAACTAGGGGGAGTGCACGTAGGTGAGTACAACTGCACGAGAACAACTAGGGGGAGTGCATGTAGGTGAGTACAACTCAACGAGAACAACTAGGGGGAGTGCATGTAGGTGAGTACAACTGCAACGAGAACAACTAGGGGGAGTGCATGTAGGTGAGTACAACTGCAACGAGAACAACTAGGGGGAGTGCATGTAGGTGAGTACAACTGCAACTGAGAACAACTAGGGGGAGTGCATGTAGGTGAGTACAACTGCAACGAGAACAACTAGGGGGAGTGCATGTAGGTGAGTACAACTGCACGAGAACAACTAGGGGGAGTGCATGTAGGTGAGTACAACTGCACGAGAACAACTAGGGGGAGTGCATGTAGGTGAGTACAACTGCAATGAGAACAACTAGGGGGAGTGCATGTAGGTGAGTACAACTGCACTGAGAACAACTAGGGGGAGTGCATGTAGGTGAGTACAACTGCACTGAGAACAACTAGGGGGAGTGCATGTAGGTGAGTACAACTGCACTGAGAACAACTAGGGGGAGTGCATGTAGGTGAGTACAACTGCACTGAGAACAACTAGGGGGAGTGCATGTAGGTGAGTACAACTGCACTGAGAACAACTAGGGGGAGTGCATGTAGGTGAGTACAACTGCACTGAGAACAACTAGGGGGAGTGCATGTAGGTGAGTACAACTGCATGAGAACAACTAGGGGGAGTGCACTGTAGGTGAGTACAACTGCATGAGAACAACTAGGGGGAGTGCACTGTAGGTGAGTACAACTGCATGAGAACAACTAGGGGGAGTGCATGTAGGTGAGTACAACTGCATGAGAACAACTAGGGGGAGTGCATGTAGGTGAGTACAACTGCATGAGAACAACTAGGGGGAGTGCATGTAGGTGAGTACAACTGCATGAGAACAACTAGGGGGAGTGCATGTAGGTGAGTACAACTGCATGAGAACAACTAGGGGGAGTGCATGTAGGTGAGTACAACTGCATGAGAACAACTAGGGGGAGTGCATGTAGGTGAGTACAACTGCATGAGAACAACTAGGGGGAGTGCATGTAGGTGAGTACAACTGCATGAGAACAACTAGGGGGAGTGCATGTAGGTGAGTACAACTGCATGAGAACAACTAGGGGGAGTGCATGTAGGTGAGTACAACTGCATGAGAACAACTAGGGGGAGTGCATGTAGGTGAGTACAACTGCATGAGAACAACTAGGGGGAGTGCATGTAGGTGAGTACAACTGCATGAGAACAACTAGGGGGAGTGCATGTAGGTGAGTACAACTGCATGAGAACAACTAGGGGGAGTGCATGTAGGTGAGTACAACTGCATGAGAACAACTAGGGGGAGTGCATGTAGGTGAGTACAACTGCATGAGAACAACTAGGGGGAGTGCATGTAGGTGAGTACAACTGCATGAGAACAACTAGGGGGAGTGCATGTAGGTGAGTACAACTGCATGAGAACAACTAGGGGGAGTGCATGTAGGTGAGTACAACTGCATGAGAACAACTAGGGGGAGTGCATGTAGGTGAGTACAACTGCATGAGAACAACTAGGGGGAGTGCATGTAGGTGAGTACAACTGCATGAGAACAACTAGGGGGAGTGCATGTAGGTGAGTACAACTGCATGAGAACAACTAGGGGGAGTGCATGTAGGTGAGTACAACTGCATGAGAACAACTAGGGGGAGTGCATGTAGGTGAGTACAACTGCATGAGAACAACTAGGGGGAGTGCATGTAGGTGAGTACAACTGCATGAGAACAACTAGGGGGAGTGCATGTAGGTGAGTACAACTGCATGAGAACAACTAGGGGGAGTGCATGTAGGTGAGTACAACTGCATGAGAACAACTAGGGGGAGTGCATGTAGGTGAGTACAACTGCATGAGAACAACTAGGGGGAGTGCATGTAGGTGAGTACAACTGCATGAGAACAACTAGGGGGAGTGCATGTAGGTGAGTACAACTGCATGAGAACAACTAGGGGGAGTGCATGTAGGTGAGTACAACTGCATGAGAACAACTAGGGGGAGTGCATGTAGGTGAGTACAACTGCATGAGAACAACTAGGGGGAGTGCATGTAGGTGAGTACAACTGCATGAGAACAACTAGGGGGAGTGCATGTAGGTGAGTACAACTGCATGAGAACAACTAGGGGGAGTGCATGTAGGTGAGTACAACTGCATGAGAACAACTAGGGGGAGTGCATGTAGGTGAGTACAACTGCATGAGAACAACTAGGGGGAGTGCATGTAGGTGAGTACAACTGCATGAGAACAACTAGGGGGAGTGCATGTAGGTGAGTACAACTGCATGAGAACAACTAGGGGGAGTGCATGTAGGTGAGTACAACTGCATGAGAACAACTAGGGGGAGTGCATGTAGGTGAGTACAACTGCATGAGAACAACTAGGGGGAGTGCATGTAGGTGAGTACAACTGCATGAGAACAACTAGGGGGAGTGCATGTAGGTGAGTACAACTGCATGAGAACAACTAGGGGGAGTGCATGTAGGTGAGTACAACTGCATGAGAACAACTAGGGGGAGTGCATGTAGGTGAGTACAACTGCATGAGAACAACTAGGGGGAGTGCATGTAGGTGAGTACAACTGCATGAGAACAACTAGGGGGAGTGCATGTAGGTGAGTACAACTGCATGAGAACAACTAGGGGGAGTGCATGTAGGTGAGTACAACTGCATGAGAACAACTAGGGGGAGTGCATGTAGGTGAGTACAACTGCATGAGAACAACTAGGGGGAGTGCATGTAGGTGAGTACAACTGCATGAGAACAACTAGGGGGAGTGCATGTAGGTGAGTACAACTGCATGAGAACAACTAGGGGGAGTGCATGTAGGTGAGTACAACTGCATGAGAACAACTAGGGGGAGTGCATGTAGGTGAGTACAACTGCATGAGAACAACTAGGGGGAGTGCATGTAGGTGAGTACAACTGCATGAGAACAACTAGGGGGAGTGCATGTAGGTGAGTACAACTGCATGAGAACAACTAGGGGGAGTGCATGTAGGTGAGTACAACTGCATGAGAACAACTAGGGGGAGTGCATGTAGGTGAGTACAACTGCATGAGAACAACTAGGGGGAGTGCATGTAGGTGAGTACAACTGCATGAGAACAACTAGGGGGAGTGCATGTAGGTGAGTACAACTGCATGAGAACAACTAGGGGGAGTGCATGTAGGTGAGTACAACTGCATGAGAACAACTAGGGGGAGTGCATGTAGGTGAGTACAACTGCATGAGAACAACTAGGGGGAGTGCATGTAGGTGAGTACAACTGCATGAGAACAACTAGGGGGAGTGCATGTAGGTGAGTACAACTGCATGAGAACAACTAGGGGGAGTGCATGTAGGTGAGTACAACTGCATGAGAACAACTAGGGGGAGTGCATGTAGGTGAGTACAACTGCATGAGAACAACTAGGGGGAGTGCATGTAGGTGAGTACAACTGCATGAGAACAACTAGGGGGAGTGCATGTAGGTGAGTACAACTGCATGAGAACAACTAGGGGGAGTGCATGTAGGTGAGTACAACTGCATGAGAACAACTAGGGGGAGTGCATGTAGGTGAGTACAACTGCATGAGAACAACTAGGGGGAGTGCATGTAGGTGAGTACAACTGCATGAGAACAACTAGGGGGAGTGCATGTAGGTGAGTACAACTGCATGAGAACAACTAGGGGGAGTGCATGTAGGTGAGTACAACTGCATGAGAACAACTAGGGGGAGTGCATGTAGGTGAGTACAACTGCATGAGAACAACTAGGGGGAGTGCATGTAGGTGAGTACAACTGCATGAGAACAACTAGGGGGAGTGCATGTAGGTGAGTACAACTGCATGAGAACAACTAGGGGGAGTGCATGTAGGTGAGTACAACTGCATGAGAACAACTAGGGGGAGTGCATGTAGGTGAGTACAACTGCATGAGAACAACTAGGGGGAGCGCATGTAGGTGAGTACAACTGCATGAGAACAACTAGGGGGAGCGCATGTAGGTGAGTACAACTGCATGAGAACAACTAGGGGGAGTGCATGTAGGTGAGTACAACTGCATGAGAACAACTAGGGGGAGTGCATGTAGGTGAGTACAACTGCATGAGAACAACTAGGGGGAGTGCATGTAGGTGAGTACAACTGCATGAGAACAACTAGGGGGAGTGCATGTAGGTGAGTACAACTGCATGAGAACAACTAGGGGGAGTGCATGTAGGTGAGTACAACTGCATGAGAACAACTAGGGGGAGTGCATGTAGGTGAGTACAACTGCATGAGAACAACTAGGGGGAGTGCATGTAGGTGAGTACAACTGCATGAGAACAACTAGGGGGAGTGCATGTAGGTGAGTACAACTGCATGAGAACAACTAGGGGGAGTGCATGTAGGTGAGTACAACTGCATGAGAACAACTAGGGGGAGTGCATGTAGGTGAGTACAACTGCATGAGAACAACTAGGGGGAGTGCATGTAGGTGAGTACAACTGCATGAGAACAACTAGGGGGAGTGCATGTAGGTGAGTACAACTGCATGAGAACAACTAGGGGGAGTGCATGTAGGTGAGTACAACTGCATGAGAACAACTAGGGGGAGTGCATGTAGGTGAGTACAACTGCATGAGAACAACTAGGGGGAGTGCATGTAGGTGAGTACAACTGCATGAGAACAACTAGGGGGAGTGCATGTAGGTGAGTACAACTGCATGAGAACAACTAGGGGAGTGCATGTAGGTGAGTACAACTGCATGAGAACAACTAGGGGGAGTGCATGTAGGTGAGTACAACTGCATGAGAACAACTAGGGGGAGTGCATGTAGGTGAGTACAACTGCATGAGAACAACTAGGGGGAGTGCATGTAGGTGAGTACAACTGCATGAGAACAACTAGGGGGAGTGCATGTAGGTGAGTACAACTGCATGAGAACAACTAGGGGGAGTGCATGTAGGTGAGTACAACTGCATGAGAACAACTAGGGGGAGTGCATGTAGGTGAGTACAACTCACCAACACCCCAGAACTACACAAGTCAAGGAAGAGGAAGGGAAGGGGAGTATGGAGGTGCATCCATACTGCACTTAGGGAGGGGGAGGGAGAGGAGGAAGGAGGAGTAGGAGATCAAGGACGAAGGCGGAGGGCGAGGAGGAAGGCGAGGGGGAATGAGGAGGAAGGAGGAAGAGAGAAATTAGGAAGGAGGAGGAGGGCGAAGAGGAAGGAGGAGAAGGAGGGCGAGGAGGAAGGACGAGTAGGAGGTTGAGGAGGGCAAAGAGAAAGGAGGAGGAAGGCCAGGTGGAAAGAGGAGGAGAACAAAGAGGAAGGAGGAAGAGAGCGAGAAGGAAGGAGGAGGGAGAGGAGTAAGGAGGAGAGCAAGGAGGAAGGAGGAGGAGGGCGAGGAGGAAGGAAGAGGAGGGCGAGGAGGAAGGAAGAGGAGGGCGAGGAGTAAGGAGGAGTGCAAGGAGCAGGGCGAGGAAGGAGGAGTAGGATGAGATGGAAGGAGGAAGGTGAGGTGGAAGGAGGAGGAAAGTGAGGAGAAAGGAGGAGGAGGAAGGAGGGTGAAGAGGAAGGAGGAGTTGGGTGAGGAGGGCGAGGAGGAAGGAGGAGGGCAAGGAGGGTGAGGAGGAAAGAGTAGGGTGAGGAGGAAGGAGGAGGAGGGCGAGGAGGAAGGAGGACGAGGAGGTAGGAGAGGTGGAATGAGGAGGAGGGCGAGGAGGAAGGAGGAGGAGGGCAAAGAGTAAGGAACAGAACGAGGAGGAAGGAGAAGAAGGAGGTCGAGGAGGAAGAGTTGAAGATGGAAGAGGTAGAGGAGGAATTAAAGAGTAGGAGGAAGAGGGGAAGGAGGAGGAGGTCGAGGCAGAGGAGGAAAGTGGATGAGGTAGAGGAGGATGGAGTAGGTCTAGTAGGAAGGAGGAAGAGGGGGGATGAGGAAGAAGAAGGTGCAAGGAGGAGGACGTCGAGGAGAGGAGGAACTAAGTGACGGAGGAGAAGAGGAGGGGGGAGAATAGCAGGGGGTAGAAGTAGTAGGAGTAAGAGGGGGAGGGTGAAGAGGAGTAGGAGTGAGGGAAGGGGGATGAGGAGGAAGGGGAAGAGGAGGGGAGAGGGTAGGGAGAAGAAGTAAGAGAAGGGGGGTAAGGAGGGGGAGGGGTAAGAGAAGAAGATGAGGAAGAAGGGGAAGAGGAGTGGGGAGAGAGGAGGGGTAAGAGAAAGGGAAGAGGAGGTGGAGGGGGAGGGGTAAGAGAAGGGGGTAAAGAGGGGGGAGGGGTAAAAGAAGGGTGGATGAGGATGAGGAGGATGGGGAAGAGAAGGAGAATGAAAATGAGGAGGAATGGGAAAGAGAAGGGAATGAGGAGGAGGGGGATGAAGGGAGGGGGTAAGAGAAAAAGGAAAGAGAATGGGGTATTTCTCTTTCCTTTCTCCGGTTTTCTCTTCCGACCGGTAAAAAAGCCGGTCGGCCGAGCGGACAGCACGCTGGACTTGTGATCCTGTGGTCCTGGGTTCGATCCCAGGCGCCGGCGAGGAACAATGGGCAGAGTTTCTTTCCCCCTATGCCCCTGTTACCTAGCAGTAAAATAGGTACCTGGGTGTTAGTCAGCTGTCACGGGCTGCTTCCTGGGGGTGGAGGCCTGGTCGAAGACGGGCCGCGGGGACACTAAAAGCCCTGAAATCATCTCAAGATAACCTCAAGATAGGGGTAAGAGAAGAAGGGAAGGGAGATGAGGAGGGGGGAGGGGTAAGAGAAGGGGGGATGTGAAGGAAGGGAAGAGGAGAGGGGTAAGAGAAAGGGAATGAGGAGGAGGAAGGGGAAGAGGAGGGGGGAGAGGGAAGAGAGGAGGAAGATGGGGAGGGAGTGTAACGAGATCTGTGATGGCTGGGGCATGTACACTGTAGGCCTACAACAGTTGCCATGACGTGTTAGGGCGCTGGATTATACAGGCACGTCTTGGTAGGTATAATATGGTGTGTTCATCTTCATAAAATACAGCAAGAAAAATAAAGAATCAGATAATAATGTTTTAAATAACTTTATCTCTGATTTTACTTCTAAATTAAATTAATATTATAAATTGAACATGCAGGTTGGTGAGGCAGCGACGGTTGTCGTGAGGGTCCCAACAGGCGACGATCAGCTAGTACCCAGCTGACCATAACCGTGGTGGGCCAGTGTTTATACCCGCGGGTAGTGACCATCACCCCCTCCCCCCCTGCTCTACCCCTTCCTTCTCTTACCCCTCCCCTTACTCTACATCTCCCTTTCTCTTGCCCCTCCTCTCTTCCCCTTACTCCTCATTCCCCTTCTCTTACTCCTCCCCCCTCCTTACCCACCTTCTCTTACTCCTCCCCGCTCCTCTTCCCCTTATCTAACCCCTCCTCTTCCCCTTCCTCTTCATCCCCTTCTATTACCCATACCCCCCTCCTTCTCTCACCCCTCCCCTCTCCCCCTCCTCTTCCCCCTTACCCTCTCCCCCTCCTCTTCCTTCTCTTGTTCTTCCTCCTCCTTCCCCCTCCCCCTCTTACGTATACTACTCCTACCCCTGCTATTCTTCCCCCTCCTCTTCTCCTCCGTTACCTAATTTCACCCTCCCCCCCCCCCCAGACGTCCTGCTCCTCCCCCCCCCTCCTCCTTTTCTCTCTCCCTTCTTCCTCCTTCTTATTAGACCTACTCCTTCCTCCTCTGCCTCGACCTCCTCCTCCTCCTTCCTCCTCGATCTCCTCCTCATCGACCTCATCATTCTACTTGGAATTTTTCCTCCTTGACCTCTTCCTCCCCGACCTACTCGTTCCTCCTCGACCTCCTCCTCCTACTCGACCTCCTCCTTCCTCCTTCGCAACCTTTCTCCTCCTCGGCTTCCTTCTTTCAACCTTACCAACTCCTCCTTCCTCTTCAACCTCTTTCTCCTGCTTTCTCCTCGCCCTCCTCCTCACCCTCCTTCCTCGCCCTCCTCCTCCTTCCAAACCCTCCTCATCCTTCCTCCTTCCTCCTCGACTTCATTCTCCTTTCTACCCTGACCTCATCCTCCTCGCCCTCCTCCTCCTTCCTCCTCGCCCTACGACCCCCTTCCTCCTCACCCTCCTCCTTCTCTCCCTCTTCCTCCTTCCTCCTCGCTCTCTTCCTCCTCCCTGATCGCCCTCCTACTCCTTCCTTCGAGCCCTCCTCCTTCCTCCTCGACCTCATTCTCCTTTCTCCTCGATCTCATCCTATTACCTGTAATTCTTCTTCCTTCGTCCTAGACCTCTTCCTCCTCCTACTTCCTCACCCTCCTCCTCCTTCCTCCTCGCCCTCCTCCACCTCCTTCCTCCTTGCCATCCTCCTCGCTCTCCTCCTAATTCCTCCTAGCCCCCCTACTCTTCCTTCCTCCTCGCTCTCCTCCTCCTCGGCCTCCTCCTCCTTCCTCCTCGGCCTCCTCTTTCCTCCTTGCCCTCCTTCCATCTTTCCCTCCTCCTTAATCCTGCTCCTCCTTCTCCCTCCTCGCATGTTTCCTCCTTCCTCCTCAGCCTCCTCCTTCCTCTTTGCCCTCCTCATTTCTCCTCGCCCTTCTTCTCCTCCTCCTCCTCATTCCTCCTCGCCCTCCTTCTTCCTTCTCCTCCTCCTCGCCGTTCTCCTTCTTCCTCACCCTCTTCCTTCTTCCTCCTCCTTCCTCCACGCTCTACTCCTCCTTCCTCTTCGCCTTTGTACTCCTTCCTCCCCACCCTCCTCCTTCCTCCTCGTCCTTCTCCTCCTTCCTCCTCGCCTTCCTACTCCTTCCTCCTCGCCCTCCTCCTCCTTCCTCCTCGCCCTCCTCCTGTTTCCTCCTCGCTCTACTCCTCCTTCCTCTTTGCCTTCCTACTCCTTCCTCCTCGCCCTACTCCTCCTCCTCCTTCCTCCTCGCCCTCCTCCGCCTTCCTCCTTGCCCTCCTCCTCCTTCCTCCTCTGCCTCGACCTCCTCCTCCTTCCTCCTCGATCTCCTCCTCATCGACCTCATCATTCTACCTGGAATTTTTCCATCTTCCTCTTTGACCTCTTCCTCCTCGACCTACTCCTTCCTTCTTAACCTCCTCCTCCTACTCGATCTCCTCCTTCCTCCTCCTTCCTCCTCCTTCTCGACCTCCTCCGCAACCTTTCTCCTCCTCCTTCCAACCTTACCAACTCCTCCTTTCTCCTCGCCCTCCTCCTCCTTCCTCCTCGCCCTCTTCCTCTTTCCTTCTCGCCCTCCTCCCTCCTCTTCGACCTCATTCTCCTTTCTCCTCGATCTCATCCTATTACCTGGAATTCTTCCTCCTCCTTCCTCCTGTTCCTCGCCCTCCTTCCTCCTCCACCTCCTTCCTCCTCGCCCTCCTTCCTCCTCGCTCTCCTCCTCCTCTTTTCTCCTCACTCTCCTCTTCCTCATTCCTCCTCACCCTCCTCCTTCCTCCTCGCACTCCTCCATCCTCCTCGAACTCCTCCCTCCTCCTCGCCCTCCTTCTTCCCCTCCTCCTTCCTCCTCGCTCTACTCGTTCCTCTTCGCCTTCCTACTCCTTCCTCCTCACCCTCCTCCTCCTCCTTCCTACTCGCCCTCCTCATCCTTCCTCCTCGCCCTCCTACTCCTTTCTCCTCGCCCTCCTCTTCCTTCCTCCTCGCCCCCCTCCTCCTTCCTCTTCGCCCTCCTACTCCTTCCTCCTCGCCCTCCTCCTCCTTCCTCCTCGCCCCCCTCCTCCTTCTTCTTCGCCCTCCTCCTCCTTCCTGCTCGCCCTCCTCCTCCTTCCTCCTCGCCCTCCTCCTTCCTCCTCACCCTCCTCCTCTTCCTTCCTCCTCGCTCTACTTCTCCTTCCTCTTCGCCTTCCTACTCTTCCTCCTCCTTCTTCCTGCTCTCCTCCTCCTCCTTCCTCCTCCCTCCTTGCACTCCTCCTCCTCCTCCTCCTTCCTCCTCGCTCTACTCCTCCTTCCTCTTCGCCTTCCTCCTTCCTCCTTGCCCTCCTCGCCCCCTCCTCTTTCCTCTTGGCCCTCCTCCTTCTTGCTCGCCCTCCTTCTTCTTCCTTTATGCTCTCCTCCTCTTCATTCCTCCTCGCCCTCCTGCTCCTTCCTCATCGCCCTTCTCCTTCTTTTTCCTCCTCCTTCCTCCTCGACTTCATTCACCTTTCTACTCGACCTCATCCTCTTACCTGCAATTCTTCCTCCTTCGTCCTCGACCTCTTCCTCCTCACCCTCCTTCCTCCTCGCCGTCTACCTCCTCCTCCAGTCCTCGCCCTCCACTTCTTCGCCCTTTTCCCTCTTCGCACTCCTCCTCCTTGCCCTCCTCCTTCCCCCTCCTTCCTTCTCGCCCTCCTCCTCCTTCCTTCTCGCCATCCTCCTTTCTTTTCGCTCTCCTCCTCCTTCCTCCTTGCTCTCCTCCTTCCTGCTTCTTCCTCCTCGCCCTCCTCCTCCTTCGTCCTCGCCGTCCTCCTCCTTCCTCCTCACCCTCCTACTCCTTCCTCCTCACCCTCCTCCTTCGACCTCGCCCTCCTCCTCTTTCCTCCCTTCTCGCCCTCCTCTTTCCTCCCTTCTCGCCCTCCTTCCTCTTCGCCCTCCTCCTCCTCCATCCTCTTCTCCCTCCTTCTCCTCCTTGCCCTCCTTAAATTCTTCCTCCACCTCCTTCTTCCTCGCCCTCCTCGTCCTTCCTCCTCGTCCTCCCTCCTTGCCCGCCTCCTCATCCTTCTTCCTCTTTGCTCTCCCCTTTCTCCTTCCTCCTCGCCCTCTTTCTACTCCTTGCTCTCCTCCTCCTTCCTCCTCGACCTCCTACTCCTTCCTCCTCGCCCTCCCCCTTCTCGCTCTCATTCTTCTTACTCGCTCTCCTCTTTCCTCCTCCTTCTTCCTTATTCTTCCTCCTCCTCCTTCTCTTCCTCCTTCCTCTCCTCCTTCCTTCCCGCCCTCCTCCTCCTTCTTTCTCGCCCTCTTCTCTACTCCTCACCCTCCTCCTCCTCCTCCCTCTCCCTCCACTCCCTACTCCTTCTTCCTCGCCCCCCTCCTCTTGTCTGCTCGCTCTCCTGTGCCTCCTTCCTTCTCGCCCTCCTCTCCATCCTTCTTGCTCTCCTCTTCCATCCTTCTCGCTCTCCTCCTCGTCCTCCTCCTTCCTCCTCACTCTCCTCCTTCTTCCTCCTCGCCCTCCTCCTTCCTCCTCGCCCTACTCCTCCTTCCTCCTCGCCCTCCTCAACGTTCTCTTTAACTTCTTCCTCTACCTCATCTTCCTTCCTCCTTTGCCTCGACCTCCTCCTCCTCCTTCCTCCTCGATCTCCTCCTCCTTTTTCCTCGTGCTCCTCCATCTTCTACTCTTCCTCCTTGACCTCCTCCTTCCTCCTAGACCTCATCCTCTTACCTGGAATTGTTCCTCATTCCTCCTCGACCTCTTCCCCCAAAAATATACAAAAATGATGAATTAACCTTTATTATGATCCCGTTTCATTTTACTAAATATAGAAATATACTTTTATATTTCTACATTTATATAAATTACAGCAATAAAAAACTACATTTATGAAACATTCAAGTTTGCCACAAGGTTTCAAATTTTTTTTAGCCAACGTTTCGTGCAATACATTTTAGGAACTTATTTATATCCACACAAAATTATGCATCTAATGCATGAAAACAAACGTTGCCCCTACTTTCCAACACTTTCCAGATACGTTGTGGCAACCTAAAATTGTTTCCTGGGGTCACCTGATGACATCATTCTCCTGACAACATGATACACCCAATGACATCATTCACCTGACATCACCTGATGACCTCATTCACCTGATGACCTCATTCACCTGACGACATCATCCACCAGACAACATCATTCACCTGACAACTTCATTCACCTGACATCATTCACCTGACAACATCATTCATCTGACGACATCATTCACCTTTTGAATGAGTTTATTGTGTCACTTGATGACATCATTCACCTGACAACATCATTCACCTGACAACTTCATTCACCTGACATCATTCACCTGACATCATTCACCTGACAACATCATTCATCTGACGACATCATTCACCTTTTGAATGAGTTTATTGTGTCACTTGATGACATCATTCTCCTGACAACATGATTCACCCAATGAAATCATTCACCTGATGACATCATTCACCTGATGACATGATTCACCAATGGCATCATTCACCTGAAGACATCATTCACCTGACGACTTCATTCACCTGACGACATCATTCACCTGACGACATCATTCACCTGATGACATCATTCACCAGACATCATTCACTTGATGACCCAGCAAACACATAACGTTTAGGAAACCTTCACCAAAGTTTCATCATGGTTGTGGGGAGAGATAAGTTTCATGTGTTGTTCAGCAGGCACATGTGCAACCTTTAACCCAAGAAGGGTTAAAGTATTTCTTTATGTAATATTCTAAATGCTGTCTTTTCTTACACTAGTTTCACCTTTATTTATTAAAACAAAATATTTTGTTCATGTTTAAATATTAAATTTATGTACATTATACATATAAATTGTGAATGCTGTGATGTAGTTGTATGATAGGTGTGTGAAACATTTACTCTTTATTATGATATTGCTAAAAATTGTTTTTTATAACCCTGTTTGCTAAATGATGTATTCAGTAATACTGTTTATATGTTTAAATTATATTTTGGTACTTTATATATATTATATCAACATAAATGGAAAATGCTGATGCATAGGTGTATGAAGAACGCATGCAACATTTAATCTACCATTTTTGCCAATATAAAATTAGAGTGCATCAAAATACCTCTTTATTGCATGCATCTGTATTATAGTAGATTTTACATTAAATATCACTGAAGTACATATAGGTGAGTACAACTAGACAAGTACAACAACATGAGTGCAACTAGGATAGTACATGTAGTTAGGTGAGTACACCTTGGTGAACACTGCTAGATGGATACAAGTAGGTGAGTACAACTGCATGAGAGCAACTAGGGGAGTGCATGTAGGTGAGTACAACTGCATGACAACAACTAGGTGAGTGCATGTAGGTGAGTACAACGTGGTGAATACTGCTAGATGAATACAAGTAGGTGAGTACAACTGCATGAGAACAACTAGGAGAGTGCATGTAGGTGAGTACAACTGCATGAGAACAACTAGGGAGAGTGCATGTAGGTGAGTACAACTGCATGAGAACAACTAGGGGGAGTGCATGTAGGTGAGTACAACTGCATGAGAACAACTAGGGGGAGTGCATGTAGGTGAGTACAACTGCATGAGAACAACTAGGGGGAGTGCATGTAGGTGAGTACAACTGCATGAGAACAACTAGGGGGAGTGCATGTAGGTGAGTACAACTGCATGAGAACAACTAGGGGGAGTGCATGTAGGTGAGTACAACTGCATGAGAACAACTAGGGGGAGTGCATGTAGGTGAGTACAACTGCATGAGAACAACTAGGGGGAGTGCATGTAGGTGAGTACAACTGCATGAGAACAACTAGGGGGAGTGCATGTAGGTGAGTACAACTGCATGAGAACAACTAGGGGGAGTGCATGTAGGTGAGTACAACTGCATGAGAACAACTAGGGGGAGTGCATGTAGGTGAGTACAACTGCATGAGAACAACTAGGGGGAGTGCATGTAGGTGAGTACAACTGCATGAGAACAACTAGGGGGAGTGCATGTAGGTGAGTACAACTGCATGAGAACAACTAGGGGGAGTGCATGTAGGTGAGTACAACTGCATGAGAACAACTAGGGGGAGTGCATGTAGGTGAGTACAACTGCATGAGAACAACTAGGGGGAGTGCATGTAGGTGAGTACAACTGCATGAGAACAACTAGGGGGAGTGCATGTAGGTGAGTACAACTCACCAACACCCCAGAACTACACAAGTCAAGGAAGAGGAAGGGAAGGGGAGTATGGAGGTGCATCCATACTGCACTTAGGGAGGGGGAGGGAGAGGAGGAAGGAGGAGTAGGAGATCAAGGACGAAGGCGGAGGGCGAGGAGGAAGGCGAGGGGGAATGAGGAGGAAGGAGGAAGAGAGAAATTAGGAAGGAGGAGGAGGGCGAAGAGGAAGGAGGAGAAGGAGGGCGAGGAGGAAGGACGATGAGGGCGAGGAGGAAGGAGGAGGAGGGCGAGGAAGAAGGAGTAGGGCGAGGAGGAAGGAGGAGAAGGGCGAGGAGTAAGGAGGAAGGAGGAGGAGGGCGAGGAAAAAGGAGTAGGAAGACGAGGTGGAAGGAGGAGGAGTGCGAGGAGAAAGGAGGAAGCGGGTGAGGAGGAAGGGGAAGAAAGGCAAGGAGTAAGGAGGAGGGTGAGGAAGAAGGAAAAGGGCGAGGAGGAAGAGGGCAAGGAGGAAGGAGGAGGAGGGCGAGGAGGAAGGAGAGGTGGAATGAGGAGAAGGGCAAGGAGGAAGATGGAAGAGGCCGGGCGAGGAGGAAGGAGGAGGAGGGCGAGAAGGAAGGAGGAGGAGGGCAAGAAGGAAGGAGGAGGAGGGCGAGGAGGAAGGAAGATGAGGACGTGGAGGAAGGAGGAGGAGAGCGAAGAGGAAGGAGGAGAAGGTCGAGGAGGAAGAGTAGAAGTTGGAGGAGCTCAAGGAGGAGGAGATTGAGGAGGAAGGAGGAGGAGGAGGAAGAGGGGGAGGAGTAGGTAGTCGATGCAGAGGAGGAAGGAGGATGAGGTAGAGGAGGAAGGAGGAAGAGGGGGAAGGAGAAGGTGCAAGGAGGAGGATGTCGAGGATAGGTGGACTTAAGTAACGGAATAGAAGAGGAGGGGGGGGGGGAGAATAGCAGGGGTAGAAGTAGAGGTAAGAGGGGGAGGGTGAAGAGGAGGAGAAGTGAGAGAAGGGGGATGAGAAGTAAAGGGAAGAGGAGGGGGATACGGCAGGGGGAAGAGGAAGGGAGAGGGGCGAGGGGTAAGAGAAGTGGGAGGAGGAGGAAGGGGGAAGAGGGGCATGTGTGTGTGTGTGTGTGTGCCTGGGTACACAAGAGCGGTGTAGTCAGGACCGTAACGGTCGTCGGTCGTCGCGGTGACCGTGTTTGAACACTCGTGAGAGCTTTCAAATTATGAAATGAAATGTTGTAAATAAAAAAAAAGTCATAAATATGCAACAAGGAAATAAGACATGTCAATGCATTAATATTATTACAGGTTTAAAAATTAAACAAATTATGGAAATATTTCTGAATTCAGATGCTATAATGTTGAGGTATAGTTTGAGACTTCGAACACCCCCACGGGACCTCCAGAGGCCGCTCTCAGCCTGCCTCTAGGCTTTTTTTTTTTTTTTTTTTTTTTTTGAGATATATACAAGAGTTGTTACATTCTTGTACAGCCACTAGTATTCGTAGCGTTATGGGCAGGTCCCTGGAATACAATCCCCTGCCGCGAAGAATAGTTTTTTCATCCAAGTACACATTTTACTGTTGCGTTAAACAGAGGCTACAGTTAAGGAATTGCGCCCAGTATATCCTCCCCGGCCAGGATACGAACCCATGACATAGCGCTCGCGGAACGCCAGGCGAGTGTCTTACCACTACACCACGGAGACTGTTAAACTGACTGCCTTGTCTTGTGAACACGTGGGCGCTGCTCCTACACGGCCCTACACACCCCTACATGCCTCTACACGCTCCTACACGACACTACACGCCACTACACGCCCCTACATGCCCATACACGCCCCTACACACCACTACACACCCCTACACGCCCCTACTCGTCCCTACACGCCACTACACGCCCCCTACACACCACCACACGCCACTACAAGCCACTACACGCCACTATACGTCCCTACACGCCACTACACGTCACTACACGCCACTACACGCCCCTACACGGCCCTACACATCACGTCACGCCCCAACACAACCCTGCACGCTACTATACGGCCTAACACGCCACTACAGAACCCTGCACGCCACTACACGCCCCACACACCCCTACATGCCACAACACCACGTCCTTATACGCCACTACACCATGCCAACACACACCCCTACACACCACAACACCACGCCAACACACGCCCCTACACAACCCTACATGCCCCTACATGCAACAACACGCCACTATACAACTCTGCACACCACTACGCTTCCCTTACATACCCCTACACGCACCTACACTCCACTACACGCCCCTACACAACCCTACACGCAAACACACGCCACCACACAATACCACCACCATGCCACTACACCATGCCTCTACACCAGGCTACCACACCACTACTCCAGGCTATACATTATGCCACTACACCATGCTACTACACCATGCCACTACACCAGGCCACTACACCATGCCACTACACCATGCCACTACACCATGCCACTACACCATGCCACTACACCATGCTACTACACCATGCCACTACACCATGCCACTACACCATGCCACTACACCATGCTACTACACCATGCCACTACACCAGGCCACTACACCATGCCACTACACCATGCCACTACACCATGCCACTACACCATGCCACTACACCATGCCACTACACCATGCCACTACACCATGCTACTACACCATGCCACTACACCATGCCACTACACCATGCCACTACACCAGGCCACTACACCATGCCACTACACCATGCTACTACACCAGGCCACTACACCATGCCACTACACCATGCCACTACACCATGCCACTACACCAGGCCACTACACCATGCCACTACACCAGGCTACTACACCAGGCCACTACACCAGGCTACTACACCATGCCACTACACCATGCCACTACACGCAACTACTACACCAGGCCACTACACCATGCTACTACACCATGCCACTACACCATGCCACTACACCATGCCACTACACCATGCCACTACACCATGCCACTACACCATGCCACTACACCATGCCACTACACCACGCCACTACACCACGCCACTACACAATGCCACTACACCACACCACTACACCATGCCACTACACGCAACTACTACACCAGGCCACTACACCATGCTACTACACCATGCCACTACACCATGCCACTACACCATGCCACTACACCATGCCACTACACCACGCCACTACACCATGCCACTACACCACACCACTACACCATGCTACTACACCATGCTACTACACCATGCCACTACACCATGCCACTACACCATGCCACTACACCACGCCACTACACCATGCCACTACACCACACCACTACACCATGCCACTACACCATGCTACTACACCATGCCACTACACCACACCACTACACCATGCCACTACACCATGCCACTACACCATGCCACTACACCATGCTACTACACCATGCTACTACACCATGCCACTACACCATGCCACTACACCATGCTACTACACCATGCCACTACACCATGCCACTACACCATGCCACTACACCACACCACTACTCCATGCCACTACACCACACAACTACACCACGCCACTACACCAGGCTACTACACCATACCACAACACCAGGCTACTACACCAGGCTACTACTCCACGCCACTACACTACACCAAGCCAATATACCTCGCCACTGCACGTCACCACTGCACCACGCCACTACACTACACCTTGCGACTACACCACGCCACTACACCAGGCTTCACTACATCAGTATGAGCACGGAGAAAAATTAAAGATTGAGAAGCACCAGTGTTCCTCAATAACTGCACTGGGTTCCAGCTTCCACTGGTACAAAGTAGGGTTATCTTGAGGTTATCTTGAGATGATTTCGGGGCTTTAGTGTCCCCGCGGCCCGGTCCTCGACCAGGCCTCCACCCCCAGGAAGCAGCCCGTGACAGCTGACTAACACCCAGGTACCTATTTTACTGCTAGGTAACAGGGGCATAGGGTGAAAGAAACTCGGCCCATTGTTTCTCGCCGGCGCCTGGGATCGAACCCAGGACCACAGGATCACAAGTCCCGCGTGCTGTCCGCTCGGCCGACCGGCTCCCTTTATATATTCAGGGTACCTGAATATAGGTACGATTTAAAGTTAGTCATCCAATTGGGCATGACTGGAACAATATTAGAATGAGTTGCTTACAACCCCTGCCTCATTATGAGACCAGTAAGTCTTAACTCAGGGTGCAAGGAATAACAGGAATTAACCACACGACCTCTTTTTTGCAATGCGTGCGATATCTGCCAGTGGTAGAAACAACCGAACCAACTACAGGTTTAAACACTACATTATTTGAGGGCGACAATCTCGTCTGATTTTTCTCAAACTTTGACTTTACAGGAAAAGAGTTCATGTGAGTAAGTGGGTTAGCTGCTAGGGTCTGGAAAACATGAGATTTAGGAACGTGATAATTACTCTTAGAATTATTAGTATATGATTGTGCTCGAAAAGGCACCTTAGTGAGTAATTCGTGCTACCTTTGCTAGTTTCATAATGTCATTGGTCTGCTTATGTTCAGCTATAAATCAAATCAAATCAAATGTTTATTCAGGTGAAAGTACATACATAGAGGATTAGTTACAAACATAATGTTGGATTTATAAATAGAGCTAGTACATACAGTACCTAAAGCCACTAACACGCATAGCATTTTGGGCAATAATGCTGAGTTCAATCAACAATGCTAATTTCTCTGGTAGACAACCTAAAATCGCCTCTGTCACTATGAGGGTTCTCAAAGTCTTAAAATCTATAATTGACAGTGCTTCTACCCACTTATCAAAATGATTAATTTTAACTCTTCCAAAATCAGAAATGGTCTGATCATGTGCTCTCCTTATACCTCAAAATTTCTGTCTATGGGCCTCTGGGATCTGCTGGTATGCATTTAAGATGCTCTGTTGAATAAAGTTAAAGTCAAAAGAATTATCAGCAGGTAGAGATGCAAAGCCTTCCTTGGCTTTCCCTTTAAATTGTCCTTGCATGATGGTAACCCACTGACCCACAGGCTAATTCATACTGACTGCTAACTTCTGGAAATGCAAAAAGAATATTTCTGGATCCTCATCATTGAATTGACAGAAATCTACCTTTTTCCCAAACTTTATAAGTACTACCTGTATGATTACTAGTGTCACCATGCCCTGCTGCAATTCTCTGTTCCTCTAGTCTGTTATTATTTGTTGCTATACTCTGTTGTATTTGTAACTGCTTATTTGCTGTTCTGTTTGTTGCCTCCTAACTTCCTCAAGTTGCAACTGAGTCTCAATCCTTCTGTTCTGTGCTTCTAGTTCCACTTGTTGCTGTTGGTGTTGAGCCTCCAGTATCTGCTGCTGAGTTGTTTTTGGCGGTTCTGCATCTCCAACCTTTGTTTCTCTGTTTCTAATCTAGCCATCTCCAGCTTAGATTCCATCTCTAACTTCAGAATTAACACCTGGTCACTTTACTCATCTTCTAATTCCTCTAACCACTCGTCGTCAAGATTCTCCTAATCCACCAAGTATGTGACAATGACTGTTACTAACTGCTGAGCCTTTAATATTCTCTTAGAAACTTTCAGATTTAATTTTTCAGCCATGTACAACAACCCAGACTTTTTCAAGTCTTTAATTACACAAAAATTTGGCTGCTCCACCAACACAGCAACTTGTTTCTCCATTGTCAGCTTAATAAACACAACTAGCAATTACAACAACACTGAAGGTTTGCTTGGTCCCTGGTAAAAGCTGTACACTTACCTCACTCATGAAGTGTTGAGAAAACTTCCACAAGCAGCTCTGAATGAATAGAGAAATGGTACACATGCTTGGTTGGGTAACACTAGTTAAACACACAGTACCTAGAAAGGCATTAACAATTAGTAACATGTACCACTATTTAGTACATTGAATTATGGAAATTAATTCTCCCGGACATAAGCCCTCATTTTGTTATAACCCTTGACCTCTAGGTATGGTTCCTCTGCTTTTGCAGTAGAATAATATATATAATAGCGGCCTTCCTACTACAAATGTTTAGGGTAAATAAATCAACAGCTTAAACAGCAAAGCAATATACTTTAAGTAAGGGTAACAAAGAAACATGCAAACATATAAATGAAATACAGGCAGCCAGAAATATTATTGCACCAGAATGAAATAACACAATATAATTATATATGCGCACTGATCACTATTTTAAAACTTAAATTAATAGATGGATATGCAAATAATGGTCTAACCAGGCAATTAGCTATGATACTAAACAATAAACAGGTACCAAAGATTTATCTCATAACATGTCCACCCCAGCCAGCTTCACCCACGTGACTAGCATGCTAGAGCAAGCACAGCATGGTGTCGACAGGCTACCAACTAAGGAATACATGAAATCTCTAGATACTCTGCTGCAAGTAATACTTAAGAACATAAATATAACTATACTAATAGGCATATAAAACTTCTAAGGTGTAATTAAAGAAATATGTACATACAAGAAACTGGAATATTTACAGGGGTGAATCAGTGACATTAGGTTGATACACTGAACACAGTACTGGAACATCCCAAATATAGTCATCCCCCTATGAGATGCCACGGTCCCCCCCCCCACATGAGTAAACTTGCAACAGCAGTAACAAAATATTTCATCCAGGCGCACTACAGCATGCTACATTGAACTCAAACATATATACTGGAAAACTAATGGATATAATGGTTAATTTTAAATAACTGAGGAAAGAAATAATAAACATTCATGTATCATGATAAATGTTACAATCAAATATATAGATTCATAACAGACCACCGATCCATAAGAATGAGAATAGACGTCTCGATGTCTATGATGATGATGAAGTTTTCATAATATTCACATCTAACACTGATTAGGTTACAAGAGTTTAAATTACTAATACTGTGTGGATGATGGCAACCCGTTCTCGCACTTTCTTACAGTCAATATTGACTTATTAAATACGTGCATATGTGACATACTAAACATACTAGTTTACCTTGAAAAGCTTCATAGAAAACACCGACCTTACCTAACCTTCTTAGTATGTTAAGATAAGCATCTTATTGCTTCGTAATTACAATTATTACTTAACCTATTATAGGTATAGGTTAAGTAATAATTGTAATTACGAAGCAATAAGATGCTTATCTTAACATACTAAGAAGGTTAGGTAAGGTCGGGGTTTTCTATGAAGCTTTTCAAGGTAAACTAGTATGTCACATATGCATGTGTTACGGCCCTCTCGGGTCGCAACTGGGTTCGTACTCTGATGTCGTTAGAGGAAGGGTATCCGGCCCCAAGCCAGTAGTGGCTTTCAAGGAATGAGATCCGTGACGCAAGTAACTTAAAGGGGAAGGGAAATAAAGTCAAAAACTTAAGATTATAATTATTACCATCACCAAATAAATAATATATAAAAGGTTACTCAGGGGGAGGGGTATTAACACTGCACAAGGGAATTATATACACTCGTCTTCTCCTGAAGACTCTGGATCCAAACTCTCGGTGCCAAGTCCTTGGTGCTTTCGTGGCCTCACAACGAAACCTTTGAGAAGCTGAGTCTACCCTGGCCACAGATCAGCCAAAACACAGTTCCACTGGGGGCACCGCCGTGGAGGCCGTCAACCACAAGTCCAGCAGGTCTGCTGGCAGGTTCCGGATCAGCAACGCTGGTCAGGCCACTCCACGAGCGATACTAGGGTAGCGCCCTAGTCAGGAGCCTCGTGTGATACCACAAATCACTCTCCTGTCCTCAAAACCCCAGTGGTTAATCGTCTCCAGCAGTCGGTCCCAGGAACGACGATCCTTTCAACTGCCACTTCACTGGCAGGGTAACACCACAGTGTTCTTCCGGGAGACGACTTCACAGCTGCTGCAGCAAAGCACAAGGTATGGAGACGGCTGCCTTGGGTAGACTGACTCAACTTCCATCACAGCAGTCCCAGGTCGACTCTGTAAGCAGACACGTCATCAATAACAGGGACACTAAAACACCTCACTTACAGGCTCAGACACAAACGCCCACCTATCCACTCCATAGATGGCGCTGTTGTCTGAGCACCATCTCACCAGAGGTCAGCAGCGGCTGTGTTGTGAGCTGAACCGGACTGGAAACTGGCCCTTGTGGCCAGTACACCTTGTCCTCACCAGGTGTCGTCGTCCATTTGGTGGGGGTTTCGGGAGCTGACCCACAGATGGCGCGGTCGTCACTGCTCCGTGCTCGGACGCTGGATCCGGGTTCGTAACAGCACATATTTAAAAAGTCAATATTGACTATACGAAAGTGCGAGAACAGGTTGATAATGGACATTTAACAAAAAATGGGAATGTGTTTAATAAGTTTAATAATGCATATAACTCTCTCACAATGTTTTCTGATCGGATTAAGTTACAAGGAATAAACTGCTGTAATATTATGAAGATAGTCATTATTTCACCTTTTACTGATTATTGAAGGTAAACTTCACAAAATGTTATTTGTACAAAAGAATATGATGAGTGCATAATACACATAACAGTCTTAAGTTAAACTCTCTGACTATATCTGTCTGCTTAACTGTCTAATGGTCAGTCTGAATGTGTGTGTGTGTGTACTCACCTGTTTGTGCTTGTGGGGGTTGAGCTCTGGCTCTTTGGTCCCGCCTCTCATCTGTCAATCAACTGATTTACAGGTTCCTGAGCCTATTGGACTCTATCATATCTACACTTGAAACTGTGTATGGAGTCAGCCTCCACCACATCACTGCCTAATGCATTCCATTTGTCAACCACTCTGACACTAAAAAAATTCTTTCTAATATCTCTGTGGCTCATTTGGGCACTCAGTTTCCACCTGTGTCCCCTAATACGTGTGCCCCTTGTGTTAAATAGCCTGTCTTTATCTACCCTGTCAATTCCTCTGAGAATTTTGTATGTGGTGATCATATTCCCCCCTAACTCTTCTGTCTTCTAGCGACGTGAGGTTTAATTCCCGTAGTCTCTCCTCGTAGCTCATACCTCTCAGCCCGGGTACTATTTTGGTGGCAAACCTTTGAACTGGTTCCAGTTTAGTCCTATGCTTGACTAGATGTGGACTCCATGCTGAGGCTGCATACTTGTTATGACCACGCATAGATCAGTATGATCATACTAAGATTGGTGTATGAGTGTGTTCAAACTATACAGTGATATCTTGGTTGATAGCCTCGTACACGAATATTGTGTATATGATGTAATCCCATGTTATCATACATTATTCTTATTTTATGTATTGTCAATGTGTGACATACATTTCCAAGTCTATATTAATTCTGTATCAAAGTTGTATGCCATGTAATTGTGGATATATATTTAGATGTCTAGTTAGAGCAGTAGCCTAATGTCATAGAGTTTGAAAAATATCCTTGTATGCTTATTGTAATTAATGCTACATCAATGCTATATAGGTAACATTATGTGGATCATGTATACATATAGTTTCCAGATATATTATTCATATGTGTACTGAGTAGTTTCCATTTTAGTGTTATACCTTGCATTGTCCCATTGTCATGACATTTAATGAAAATATTGCACTGTGAAATGTTTTCCACTTTGACAATTTTTGATACACATGTTGTATATATCTAATATATATATTATCTTTGTATGCATATGTATAACCGTTGGCGTATGTCGTTGAATCCTCCCAAACCCCCCTCCTCCCCTCTCCCCTTCTGATGTACCGACTTTGCCAGTGTTACTATCTCGTATCCATGCAAATTCTTTGTGTAATTATTTTGTATTTCATGATAATTTCTTTAATGTATTGAATTATTATTATATATCATTATGTAAGGTGGTGCCTTATACTCTTAAGTTCTTGTATATGAAATTAGAAGTTCCTGAGTGAGTTTATATTGTAAATGAGTTAGAGAGATTTAAAAGTTGAAGGTCAGTTGACATATTGGAGTTGGTTACAGTGTCGCCTCTCGGCAAAATTGGCTGAAGACGCCACTACTCTCTGATCTTTTCAGGCGAGCGGACCTGTTAGCGTTTTGGTCCGTGATTTGTGACCTTATTTCAGTCGTAAGCTTGCTAGATTTACTCTCATGTAACAGTATTTATTTAAATGGATAATTTATACTGTGTTCAACATGTATACCAGGTAGTAGGTGATTTTTATGTGTCTTAGTGAGGTGATATATTTTGAGGAACTTGTGAAATGCCAAGGTGCTGTATGTGATATTCTTCTTCTTACCGCATGTGTTATTGGTTGACACACCACCACCCTTGTTTGGTATTAGCAGCATATAGGCACTAGTGTTCCACTGCGCTAGGCAATGTTCCTGGTGTCAGCTAGTGTTGACTGATGCAGTTTACAGACTGTTTGATTGATCATGCCCAGCTGTTCAGAAGCTGGATATAAAGTAATAGTGTGTGGTATTAGTAGAATGTTTTATTTATTAATGTTGTGGAATGTTATTAATGCCAGTAAACTGGAATATTTGTTGCTAGCCTTTTACTCCCCTAGAACCTTGATTGCCTTGATTTATATGTGGCCAGGCTATGTATTCCAGTGATGCTGTAAGTTACTCTCTTAAGATATAAATATGGGGTCTTATCTCTCTGACCATAATAGTGGTCAGGTAGGGGTCGTTTAACACAAGGGGCACATGCCCCTTGTGTTAAATAGCCAGTTCTTATCTACCCTGTCAATTTCTCTGAGAATCTTGTACATGGTGATCATATCCCCCCTAACTCTTCTGTCTTCTAGCGACGTGAGTTTTAATTCCTGTAGTCTCTCCTTGTAGCTCATATCTGTCAACCCGGGTACTAGTCTGTTGGCAAACCTTTAAACTTTTTCCAGTTTACTCGTACGCTTGACTAGATATGGACTCCATTTTGGTGCTGCTTACTCCAGGATTGGTCTGACATATGTGGTATACAAAGTTCTGAATGATTCCTTGCACAAGTGTCTAAATGCCGTTCTCATGTTAGCCAACCTGGCATATGCTGCTGATGTTATCCTCTTGATATGGGCTTCAGGGAACAGGTCTGGCGTGATATCAACCCCCAGGTCTTTCTCTCTTTCCGACTCTTGAAGAATTTCATCTCCCAAATGATACCTTGTAACTGACCTCCTGCTCCCTACACCAATCTTCATTACATTACATTTGCTTGGGTTAAATTCTAACAACCATTTGTTCGACCATTCCTTTTGTTTGTCTAGGTCTTCTTGAAGCCAAAAGCAGTCCTCTTCTATCTTAATCCTTCTCATAATTTTGGCATCGGCAGCAAACATTGAGAGGAATGAGTCTATACCCTCCGGGAGATCATTTACGTATATCAGAAACAGGATACGTTCGAGTACAGAGCCCTGTGGGACTCCACTGGTGACTTCACACCAATCTCAGGTCTCACCCCTCACTGTAACTCTTTGCTTCCTATTGTTTAGGTATTCCCTTATCCACTGGAGCACTTCACCAGTTACTACTGCCTGTCTCTCCAGCTTGTATACCAGCCTCTTATGGGGGACTGTGTCAAAGACTTTCCGACAGTCCAAAAAAATGCATTCCGTCCAGCCTTCTCATTCTTGCTAAATCTTTGTCACCTGATCGTATAATTCTATTAAGCCAGTAAGGCAAGATTTACCCCACCCTGAACCAATGTTGGCGATTGGTCATGAAGTCCCTTCTCTCCAGATGTGTTACAAGATTTTTTCTCACGATCTTCTCCATCACTTTGCATGGTATACAAGTTAAGGACACTGGCCTGTAGTTAATTGCCTCTTGTCTGTCACTCTTTTTGTATATTGGGACCACATTAGCCGCCTTCCATATTTCTGGTAGGTCTCCCGTCTCCAGTGACCTACTATACACTATGGAGAGTGGCAAGCAGAATGCCTCTGCACACCCTTTTAATACCCATGGTGATATCCCGTCTGAACCAACACCCTTTCTCACATCCAGATCCAACAGGTGTCTCTTGAACTCATCTCTCGTAATTTTGAACCCTTCCAAGGCCACCTGGTTTACTGCCCCTTCTCCTAGTGCAGTGACCTCACCATGTTCTGTTGTGAAGACCTCCTGGAACCTCTTGTTGAGTTCTTCACACACCTCTTTGTCATTCTCTGTGTACCTGTCCTCGCCTATTCTAAGTTTCATTACCTGTTCTTTGACTGTTTTTTCCACCTGATGTGATTGTGGAGTAGCTTTGGATCGGTCTTGGCTTTCCTTGCTATATCATTTTCATAATTTTTCTCTGCTTCCCTTCTCACACTAACATACTCATTCCTGGTTCTCTGGAATCTCTCTCTGTTTCTGGTGTTCTGTTATTTTGGAAGTTCCTCCATGCCCTTGTGTTCAGTTCCTTCGCTTCCATATATGCCCTGCTAAACCATGGATTCTTCTTTTGCTTCTCAGATTTTTTCCCTTTGGGCCGGGATAAACCTGTTTACTGCCTCCTGTCACTTTTGGGTGACATAGTCCATCATGTCTTGTACAGACTTAGCTTTGAGGTCTGTGTCCCCTGGTATATCCCTTAGGAAACTTCTCATCTCCTCATAGTTCCCCTTTTGGTATGCCAGCCTTTTGTTTCCAAGTTCTTTTTGGGGGGAGATAAGTCCAAGCTCTACCAAGTACTCAAAGATCAATACACTGTGATCACTCATTCCCAAAGGGGCTTCCATCTTAACTTCTCTTACATCCCACTCATTGAGGGTAAATATCAGATGAAGCATAGCTGGTTCATCCTCCCCTCTCATTCTTGTCGGTCCCTTGATGTGTTGCTTAGAAAGTTTCTTGTGACCGCGTCCAGCACTTAGCTCTCCATGTATCTGGTCCTCCATACGGGTCTCTGTTCTCCCAATCTATCTTCCCATGGTTGAAGTCCCCCCATAATTAGTCCAGATCCATTCCTACTAGCGAGAGACGCTGTTCTCTCTATTATGTTAATGGTGGCAATGTTGTTTCTATCATATTCCTGTCTGGGTCTTCTGTCATTTGGTGACGGATTATATATGACTGCGACTATATTTTTTTGTCCTCCAGTTGCTATTGTACCTGTTATGTAGTCACTGAAACTTTCACAGCCCTGAATAACCATCTCCTCAAAATCCCAGCCTTTTCTTACCAGCAAAGTTACACTACCACCTCCTCTTCATTCTCTCTCTTTCCTCACAACACAGTAGTCCTGTGGAAACACTGCATTTGTTATGGTTTTCGTTAGCTTTGTTTCTGTGAGTGCTATTATGTCTGGGTTTTCTTCAAGTACTCATTCTCCAAGTTCATCTGTTTTATTTGTAATCCCATCTATGTTAGTGTACATTGCCTTGAGACTCACTTTCTTCTGTTCCTTTTCATGTTCCCTTCTTGGTGAGAGTTCTGCTGATGGGTCAAGCTGTTCCATGGGCGTGAGGATTTGTGGGGTGGGTGTTATGGCATCCCATTTATAAAATATGAAGTATGTACTTATGAGTTACGGTCTCCCTTAATTAACTGTTAAGAGGGAGTAACCTTCAGCATCACTGGAACACATAGCCTGACCAAATACAGATTAACCCTTTAGTTGTGCATCGCATCATATGATGCTTTGACCGACTTGCAGTAAATTGCGCATCGCATCATATGATGCTTTGGAGTACCGCGCAAGATTTGAAAGGCCGGCCGGGTATAGGGGGTCCCCCATACGCTGCCCTGGGGCTATAGTAAACAGCCGCCATTTTGAAAAAAATCCAGCTCACGCTACTATCACGTGGGAGGCCTCAGTTACCCAGCAGCCACCATGTCGAGCGCACGGCCAAACGCTTCCCGGGCACGCCCCACGCAATCACTCACCCAAATAACCAGTGAATTATTTTCCAGTGGTGAGGAAAGTGACTTTGATGACTCTGATATTGATAAAGACTACACGCAATTGACCGATGATGATAGCACGGACAGTGAAAATGAGATACAGCCGCCTCTCATGGCGAGGCCTATATGCTCACCCATGCCACCTCGCCCAGTGTCTACTCCAATTCACCCTCGACCACACAGTTCCTGTGCTTATTTAGAGTCTGAGGATATTTTCGGTGACGAGTCAGAGGAAAGTGACTTTTTCTGGTTTTAGTGAAGTGGAATCAGAACATAGTGTTACCGAGCCTGGTGCCAGTACCAGTGGTGTTACTGGGCGAGATTTTGTCGCGTCAGCAGCGTCTCGCCCAACCAAGCGCCACCGCATGGAACAACATGAGGCACCAAGAGCCTCATGTTCACGTGCTTCTACCTCACGTGCACGTAGCGGCTGTACTGTGCATAGACGGGCTTCAGCTCCTGGTCCACGGGGTGCATCGCTTCCTCGCCGTAGTGCCCCTGTTGCGTCCCCTGCGTCTCGCAGGGCACCAGGTGTACTAGTGAGGAGTGATGGTGCTGGTTTTATTCCCCGAATTCCTGCCTTTGACAATAAAGACGTTGGGATTACAGAGCTTTTCCCTGATAATGGAGAGGATATGAGTGAATGTGATTATTTTACAGCATTCTATGATGAGCCGCTCATGGAATATAATGTACACCAAACGAACCTTCATGCGGCTCATCTCATTAGAAGAGAGATAACAGAATTTTCACGATTGCAACGTTGGAAAACCTCCAATGAAGGTGAAATGTATGTGTTTCTAGCGACATGTATGTTGATGAAACACTGTGTCAAACACGCTATCACAGATTACTGGAGCAAAGATCTGACTATTCCAACACCTTTCTTCGGGAAATATATGTCCCGAGACAGATGTCAGATACTCCTCAGGTGTCTGCATTTTGCAAGTAATGAGGACCGGACAGAGGATGATAGACTTTGGCGAGTGAGGCACTATATGAATAAAGTAATTGGAAAATTCAGAGATTTTTACGTACCAGCACAGAAGCTGGTGATTGACGAATAACTTGTACTTTTTAAAGGACGTGTTTCATTCAAGCAGTATATTCCCTCCAAACGAAACAGATTTGGATTGAAATTCTTTGTACTGTGTGACCGTGAAACAGGATACGTGTTACACTTGATTCTGTATTCAGCTAGCGATGTAGACATTCCCGGTAACGACGAACATGGTTTCTCTGGTAGTGTGGTGAAGTCACTGATGGCATCATGGATGAACAAGGGGCACATCCTATACACAGATAGTTACTATACAAGTCCATTGCTAGCTAGGTTCTTGATTGAAAATAGAACCGGATTGGTTGGCACAGTAAAGGCACGAAGAAGGGAAATGCCAGTGTTTGGCAGTGAACTTGCAGTTGGTGAGTGCCAGGTACGGAAATGTGATCAAATACTCTCGGTACGGTGGAAAGACAAGAGAGAAGTGAACCTGCTGACAACAGTTCATGAGGGTACAATGGTGAACAGTGGCAAGTTGCACCGTGTAATGAGAGAACCAGTATATAAGCCAGATTGTGTTCTTGACTACAATATCAACATGCGTTTGATTGATAAGGCTGACATGATGATTGGCACTATCCAGTGTGTGCGGAAAACATTGAAATAGACGAAAAAATGTTTTCCCATCTTGTTGACATGAGCATGTTGAACTGCTATAATTTGTATCTGGTGAAAACTGGACGTAAACCTGTTTTCCGTTCATTTACTTTTACACTTGCAACATAATTATTAGCAAAGTTTGGTCAAGATGTCCCTGGCATACGAAGACCAATCATGGAACCAGTGTTGCAGCATGCTGCAACACCCAGGCTCGCTCACATAGATGCCTTTTCAGCAACACAGACTAAAGAATTTGCCAGCAGGTGGAAAGCGTGCAATAGGCCAACGTGCATGCGTAGTATGTAAAACAACAAAACGGAGAGAACAGAAACGAAAAATGGTGCAAACATGGTGTGAAGGGTGTGCAGTTGCATTGTGTGCGGTCAACTGCTTCAACGACTACCACTCACTCCAAGATTTCTAAATGTGCAATAATAGTGCAAAAATCTGTACATAGTGCATGCTAGTGTGTACATATAAAATAATGAACATTGTGATTATATAATATAATGGTGTAATGGAAAACGTTTGTGTGCGCATGTGTATACTCGATGTATGCAACATTTATTGACAATAACTGTGAAGTAACATTATGTGCAACACAATTAGTGACTAATATTGCAAAGAATACAGGCCTAGACACTGTAAATAATGACGCGAAAATAAGTTCGTGGCAACTTTGGCTGCTTGAAGACTGTGCGCGACGCCTCCGGGACGCACCGTGCATGAGCGAACATGCAAACTGTGACGTCATCACCCATCTTGTCGGCTCAATTACGTCGCTGGTAAATACAATAGATTTTTTTCTTATTTTTCCCGTGATCAGGGAACACGACTTAACAGGTTAGGAAGATTTTTTTTTTTATGCGCCTGAGGGTGTCAAATGGTATATAGCCATACGCCATTTAAGGGTTAATGTTCTAGGGGAGTGAAAGGCTAGCAACAATTATTCCAGTTTACTGGCATTAGTAACATTCAACAACACTAATAAATAAAACTGTCTACTAATATCACACACTATTACTTTGTATCCAGCTCCTCAACAACTGGGCATGATACATAAAATACAGGTCTGTAAACTGCATCAATCAACACTAGCTGACACCAAGAACTTGTCTAGCGCAGTGGAACACTAGTACCTATATGTTGCCAATACCAAAGCAGGGTGGCGGTGTCACTACCAGTAACACATGAGGAATGAGGTAACAAAATCACAAAGAGCACCATGGCCTTACTTAAGGTCCTAAAAATCTTACCTCACAAAGACATAAAAACCTTTACCACCTGGTATACGTAATAGACAACAACAGAAATGATCCATATAAATACATACAGTTAAATGAGTAACATTTAGCAGGCACAATTCTCAATTTAGGTCACAAATCAAGGACTAAACGCTAACAGGTCCGCTCGCCTAAAGAGATCAAAGAACAGTGACGCCTTGAGCGATCCTTGCCGAGAGGCGACACTGAAACCAACTCCAATAAGTCAATTGACCTTAAGCTTTCAAATCCCTCTAACTCATTTACAACATAAACTCACTCAGGAACTTCTAATTCAATATATATCAGCTTAAAGAGTATAAATCACAACCTTACATAGTGTTATATAATAATAATTGAATACATTAAGGAAATTATCATGAATTACCAAATAAGTACACAAAGAAATCCCATGGATACGATATGGTAACACTAGCATTGTCGGTACATCACTGGGGAAGAGATGAGGGGGTGGGGGGTGGGGATGTGTAACAAAGAGAAGGCCTGGTCAATGACTGAGACAAGGGGACGCTAAGCCCCGAATTCATCTCAAGAATATAATCCCTCCCAGCTGACAGGTGAGACGACGACGGGCTAGAGCAGAAGTCAGGTTTGTGGTCTCACGAGGAGTAGTACTTAGGCCCAGTTCTAACAAGGATGCCAAATGGTACGGATGTCTGGAGGATGTTGGGGGAAGAAACGAAAGACTAAATGTGGCCTGTCAGGAGGGTGAAGCCAACACCATGTGGCTAAACCTTCAAGATGGACCCTCCAATGTGTTTAAGTGCCAGTGCGTGTGTGAGGTCATACTCACAAGGACCTTTTGTCGAAGAGGTGTTTTCCTTCTTCAGTTGGTAAAGTCACTCAGCAAGTGATGTGAGTGTGGGCCATCCCGTGAAAATGTGTGTTAAGTGTTTCGGAAAAAGCAAAATTTTTTTATAGCCCGGGAATTGCCTTTGAAGGAGGATTGAGTAGCACACTTTGTTAGACAACCACTTCTTCTACTGCACACGTGAGTTTTATTATGTATATATATGTATGTATGTATGTATTGTCCCGCATCGCTCACCTTGGCCTTGTGTTACGTGAGGTTACAGTTAAACAGCGGGGGATCGTGCTACTGATCTTGTAACCTCACGTCGTGGATCTTTGCTCCCTCCACTAGGGTTCCTTGCATCGTCCCCCCAGGAAGCTCTCCTAGTCATGCCTCAAGACCGGTCACCACTATTTGACCTTGGACCCAAGGGGGAGAGGAGAAGGCCCAACCCACAGTGCTAAGCTCAATCCTTCAGTGTGTGACTCCCCACCGAGCCTGCCCACCTGTGCGTGGCCAAGTTTTGCCGGACTTCCGGCCGTAACTTCAATTCCACCTCTTCCTTTCTAGTCGCCAGTTGGGTAATTCTCTCTGCGTACCAGCATCGCTGTTGGTTCGAATATGATGTATCTACAGCCCAGGACCTCGTTCTATATAATGCCAGTGCTAGAATTCAATACTGTCGTGTTGCCAACCCAGGGTCACATTCTAAGAAATGCCAGAACCAGTATTCAAATATAATTTCGTGTTGCCAACACAAGGTCTCTCTCTATGTAATACTAGTACCAGTGTAGTATAATCATATATCATATATCATTTATCCACAATGCTCAATGAGATGGAGGTGACACCAAAAACAATGATAAAATAATAAAGTTTACTCAAAAGCAAACTACAAACACATGAGATATCTATATATATGTATGGATGTCAATGGTAACAGCAGCGCTCCTCTGGTGGCCGCCAGCAACTCACATCACCTGGTTGGGTTCAAATGGGGTCACAGGCCCCTAACGGGAAGGGGGGGGGCGACTCTGTCAGCATAGGTCCACCACTCCTCCACAAGCCGGCTATTCAAGCCACTCGCTTTCTTCACCAGGCAGTAGATAATATATATGTGCTACCCCACAGCCTTATCTACTCCTATGACTCCTAGAAACACTCTAGTAAATATCTAGACATAACAATAGGCCTATCTTGCCTAACATCAAGGGAAATAGGGGAGGGAAAACTGATCTACCTTATCAAGTCCTGCCCTCAGACACCTGGATTCCGATGGTCGCCGGGGTTCCTCAGTCACTTACGTCATCCTTGAAGTTCCAGATAAGTCTCCAGACCATACGAATCGTGAAGACTCTCGTCATCTCCGTGCTCGTTCCTTTAGTGAAGTTCCTGGGCGTTGGCTCGTCCAGTCATCACTGCACACGTCGTTTCCCTTAAGCACTCCTTCATGGATCAGGATGCTTCTTCTCTCTTCTGAGTTCCCAGTGGGCGTGATTCTATCACAATAGCTCTGCACACCTCGGAATTCCACTGACGGCGAGCCCTTCTTGTTCCTGCCCTAGTCACTCCCTTGACCTTCCAAGACTATCAGCTCACAGCTCTCGGCGCTCATATAACTCTGGAACTCGGCTCCTCGCACTTCCCTGAAGTACTGCAGTCCTTGGAAGTCACTATAAACTTGTCAGGCTGTGTAATCCCACTGAATGAGGCACCTGGACCTCGGAACATGAGACCTCAACCAGCGCACGTCCACCCTCAATGAAGCATCGCGAATCTCTGAGTGCCTGGGGCTCTGCAAGCGATGGGCCAGGTCTCCCGGTGACGTCACAGAACCAGGGGCGGGCTCTAATTGGTCCATCACGCCATGTGACCTCTGCCAGCCAATCACCAGCCGGCTGGCGTCGCACACAAAATGGTGGATTTACAGACAGGGGGCGCCATTTTGTTCTTCCTCGGGCGCCATATTCCCCCCTTACCTACAAACTAAAAAGGCAAATTTCCCCACAAATAAGTAACCATTTAGGTAGCCTCATATATCAAAAGATTCCCTGCATCTCAGAGAACCTGCAGGTAAGCTGATATGACTCCTTAATCCGGCATATGGGAGAAATATGAGAGGGGGCACTGTAACAGTATGTAAGTATGTACGTATGTATGTATTGTTACGGTGTCCTCTCCTATTTCTCCCATGTGCCAGCTTTAAGAGTCATATCAGCTTACCCTGCAGGTTTCCCTAAGATGGAGGGAGTCTTTTGATGTATGAGGCTCCCGAAATGGTACTTTTGGTAGAGAAATTTGCATTTTAAGTTTGTAGGTAAAGGGGGGAAATTGCACCTGAGGTACAACAATATGGCGCCCCCTGCCTGCAAATTCTCCATTTTGTGCGAAGTCAACTGGCTGGGGATTGGGTGGCTGAGGTCACATGATGTGATTGACCAATTAGAGCCCATCCCTGGGTCTGTGACGTAACAGGGAGGCCTGGCTCATAGCCTGCATAGCGCCAGGTGCTTAGAGATTCCCAATGCTTCATTGAGGGTGGACGTGCGCTGGTTGAGCTCTCGAGTTTCGAGGTCTAGGAGCCTCATTCAGTGGAGTTACACAGCCTGACAAGTTTATAGTGACTATCAAGGACTGCAGTACATCAGGAAAGTGCGAGGGGCCGAATTCCAGCAGTGTAAGAGCGCCAAGAGCTGTGAGCTGATAGTCATGGAAGGGTCGAGGGTGTGGCTGTGGCGGGAGCAAGAAGTGGTTCGCCGTCAGTGGAACTCTGAGGTATTCAGAGCTGTGTTAATTGGATCACGCCCACTTGGAACTCAGAAGGGAGAAGACGCATCCTGATCCATGAGTGAGTGGTCTCGGTGAAGGAGTGCTGGAGGGAAACGACGTGAGCAGTGATGACTGGACAAGCCAGTGACCAGGAACTTCACTACAGGAGCGAGTATGGAGACGACACAGGTCTTCACGATGCCTATGGAATGGTGACTCATCTGGAATGCCAAGAAACGACGTGAAAGACCAACGAACCCTGGCAACCATTGGAGTCCAGGCATCTGAGGGCAGGACTTGATAAGGTAGATAAATTTCCTCCCATATTTCACTTGATTTTAGGCAATATAGGCTTACTGTTATATTTAGGCATTTGCTAGAGTGTTCTAGGAATCATAGGAGTAGATTAGGCTGTGGGACAACACTTATATATTATCTACTGCCTGGTGAAGACAGCGAGTGGATGACCTGTGGAGTAATGTGGACATGCGCTGATGGAGTCGCCCCCTTTCCCCCCCCCCCCCATGAGGGCTTGTGATCTATTTAAACTCGATCAGCTGATGCAAGTTGCCGGCGGCCACCAGAAGGGCGCTGCTGTCACCATTATCATTTCCCTTGATATCCATACATATATATAGATATCTCTTGTGTCTGTAGTTTACTTTTGAGTAAACATTATTATTTTATTAATGCATTTGGTGTTACCTCCATCTAATTGAGCATTTGTGAATAAATGATACATGATTATACCACACTGGTACTGTCATTACATAGAAAGAGACCCTGGGTTGGCAATAAGATATTATATTTGAATACTGGTATTGGCATTACATAGTGTTATATCTCAGTCTGCTGGAGAAACGAGTCTCCCCCTGAGAGTTATTCTGCCTGGCCTGACCTAACAGACAGTTCAAAGAGATGTAGACGTGGAGATATATATGTTAAACACTTGGTAAAATTTGACAAATAGTTGAAGAATATAGACAGTGCATAAGAATATATATAAATGTCTCGACATGAGATATGGAGAATTTGCTGGAGGTGTGAGGCTCGCTTTCAGAAAGTCGTGACCTTACTTGAGCTGCAGAAATCATGAGGGGAGGTCGTGCTCCATTTGAGCCTCTGGTGAAGAGGAATCCCTGATTGATTTACCTTCAAGAAAAAGAAAGTGGACTTCTCGACTGTGGAATAAGTCTGGATATGTGTCAGCTCAAGTCGTGGACTGCAGGGAGAGTGTGGAGCAGTCTTTAAAGCAGTTTTGTGTACAGCTTAGAGCGCTCTGGTTGTGACCGCTCAATCAGAGGAGCTGCGCGTCCTCTCCCATCAAGGTCATGGATGGATCATAATGGGGAAGGCGAGAATGGACTTGCCCGAGGGTGCGGGAGTCACTTCCCAGCATGCGGGAATCAGATGGATGTAGGGTGGAGACATTTATTGTGTAGTTTATTTTAGTTGAGTGTTTGTAGGGAAACTTCTTTATTAGCGTGTCAATGGGTTGCCGGCTTGTCTAGGGGAAGGAGTTGCTGAGAGAACTTCGAGGACTGAAGAAGAGGAGTAGTGGATGAAACTCCAAGGTTGTGGAAGGTACTGAACTCTGTGAAAGAGCAGCCCCACAATGAGGAACAAGACCTCAAGCTGTGCGAGGAGGAGCAGTGAAGTGGAGTGTCATGTGCTTCTGTGGTACCAGTGGTGAAGCACCATTGCTGTTCACGGAAGACTTCATGGTGTAGCAGCCAGAAGAGCTGTGGAGGACCCTGCCCAGCAAACATTTTCACGTTATCAAAACGTGCTATAAACGACATTCCATTGTTTTCAGCACGTTTGTAATTATCTTTAAAAACCGTATTTTGAGAATTTGTAAAAACGAACATAGAACGTAAATTGGAAACGTTTAATTTTTTTTATAATCTTTTAATTACCTAGATTAAAACGTTTCAAGCAAACGTTTTTAATACTTTAATTAGCATTATTTAATTAATTATTGGAATATATAGTAGGGTATAATCTTAATTTTTTCATTCAGATCTGAAATAGAGAGGGAGAGACATCTTACATATAAATTAGAAATAGAGTACAAAATGAGAGAATTAAACTATTATATTTATTCATTTAAGATGCAGTAATACAACAAAAATATGTAATAGCTCAAAAATAAGAATAAATATAAGTAAAAATCTATATGTGGAATGTGAACACAAGTGAATGTAGCACCAATTATCTGTTATCTTTATCTATCGAAAGAAAGAAGAAGAAAGAAAGAAAAAGAAAAGAAAACAAAGAGAGAAAGAAAGAAAAAGAGAGAGAAAAAGGAAGATATAAAGAGAGAAAGAAAGAAAGAACAAAAAAGAAAGAAAGAGACAAAGAGAGAAATAAAGAGAGATAAAGAAAAAGAAAAAAAAAGAAAAGTTAGCAAGAAAAAGAAAGACAGAAAAAGAGTAAGGAGAAAAAAAGAGAAAGAAAGACAATGAAAGAGACAAAGAGAGAGAAAGATTATGGTTATAAATAGGAGCTGCCTCGTATGGGCTAATAGGCCTTCTGCAGTTCCCTTTGTTCTTATGTTCTTATGAAAAAAAGGGAAAGAGAAAAAAAGAAAGTAAAAGAGAAAATGAGGGAAAGAAAAAAAAGAAAGAAAAAGAGAGAAAAGGGAAGAAATGAAAAGAAAAAGAGAAAAAAAAGAAAAAGAGAGAAAGAGAAAGAAAGAAAAAGACAAAGACAGAAAGAGAAAAAGAAAGAAAGAGAGAGAAAGATTATGGTTATAAGAACAAAGGTAACTGCAGAAGGCCTATTGGCCCATACGAGGCAGCTCCTATTTATAACCACCCAATCCTACTCATATACATGTCCAACCCATGCTTGAAACAATCGAGGGACCCCACCTCCACAATGTAATGCGGCAATTGGTTCCACAAATCAACAACCCTGTTACTTAATACTGAACCAGTATTTATCCAAGTCTTTCCTAAATCAAAACTTATCAAATTTATACCCATTGTTTCGTGTTCTGTCTTTCTTTCTTTTCAGGTGCTGTCACAGTGAGGAGGTGCTGTCACAGTGAGAGGTTGTGTTAGCTGGAGCTCTGGAGTAACATTAGTATTGCAATAATGGAAGGATTAGTTAATGATTTGGTGAGTTTGGTTGGAGCTCTGAGAGCAGAGATGGATTCGCTGCAGGAGGAGGTACGACGGGTGAGACTTCGAGAGGAAACGAAGGAGGAGACCAGTGTTGACGAGACCTCATCGTGGAGAGTAGTGAAAGACAGGGGTCTTAAGAAGACCTTGACAAGGCCGCCTACAGACGCCCTAAGGACGGCAAATTCATTTGCCGTGTTGGAGGACGAGTGCTGTAGTGCGCCTGCAGCGAGGAACGGCGGAGCGCAGGCCCCTCAGGCTGCTCAGAAAGTTAGGTCGGAACCGAAGCGAATTTTGGTTGTGAGAGATTCCCAGGTGAGGTATTTAGACAGAACGTTTTGTGCCAGAGATAGGGGGAACAGATTAAGGGAGCTGGAATTGGTGATATTGTTGAAAACATGAATGATATTATGACGGGAAATGGGAACAAACCCATTATTTGTATTAGTGCAGGGGGTAATGATGTTGGGCGAGTTAGGAGTGCGGAACTAATACAGAGATTTAGGACAGCCATTGAATTAGTTAGGAACAAGGGAGGAATCCCGATCATATGTGGCATTCTTCCAAGAAAGGGAGTGGGAAATGAATGGATGTCGAGGGCACATGGTGTCAATTGCCGGCTGGAAAGATATTGCAAATCAAATGCAATATCTTTCATAGACAACTGGGAACGCTTCTATGGAAGAAATGAAATGTATGCTCGTGATGGGGTGCATCTATCGAGAGCTGGGGTTGTTGCTGTTGCGAACTCGTTGGAAGAAGTGGTTAGAGGTGTTTGTTTGGGTTTAAACTGTTAGTAGATAGAGGAATGGAATTGATTTGGAAGAAGGAGGTAATAAAAGTATGTGTTTGTGGGAGAAAGGAATTGGCAAAATGATCAGGGAAAGAGAAGGGCCTCAAAATAACAATTCACTTAGGGTATATTACACTAACAGTAGAAGTCTAAGAAATAAAATTAGCGAATTAAATGCTCTTGTCTGCACAGAAAAAATAGATATTATTGCACTTACCGAAACGTGGATGAATGTAGAAAATAGAGAACTATTAGCTGAATATCAAATAAATGGATTTAAACTATTTCACACAGATAGATATATTAGACGAGGAGGGAGAGTAGCCATATATGCTAGGGACAATTTGAAATATAGTCTCAAAGAGGGAATCAAAACTGAGCCACACACAGAAACAATTTGGATAGAATTATACGAAAAAGCAAATAATATTATAATAGGAGTTATATATAGGCCACCAAATTTAGACAGAATGGAAGCAAAGCATCTATGGGATAAAATATCTAGGGCATCTAGATCTAACAGTATTTACGTCATGGGTGACTTTAATTTTAGTGGAATAAACTTGTTAAACAAAACAGGGAATAGTGAAGCAGAAGATTTTCTAGAATTAATTGACGATTGCTTTCTTACGCAACACATTAAGGAACCAACACGGGAAAATAATATTTTAGATTTAGTGTTAACTAACAGGGAAACACAAATTAATGACATCGAAATAGGGAGTGAGCTAGGGAACAGTGATCACAACGAAATCAGATTTAGCATAGAATGGAATAGACCTGTAGGAGAAAATTCTGTTAAAGTGCCAGATTTTCGAAAAGCTGATTTTAATAGCCTTAGAAATTGTTTGGGTCAAATTGATTGGAAAGTCTTGGGTATGGGGTGGGGGCCGGTCTTGGAGCGAGACATGAACCCAGCGATAGGTGACGTAAATGGGGATATCGATGTGGATTCAATATATAACTTATTTAAGAATATTCTAAACAAAGCATAGGAACGTAGCATACCATACAAATTGAATAGATCGAATACCAATGACCCAAAGTGGATAACAAAGAATTTGAAGAACCTTATAGGTAAAAAGAGAGCTTGGTACAAAAGGATTAAAAATGGGGAGGTCACTTTAGAACAGGAATTCGTACAACTGTTTAGAAATGTTAAAAAAGAGATAAGGAAAGCAAAAAGAAACTATGAAGTTCGCATAGCAGGGCAAGCAAAGACAAATCCTAAAGGGGTTTTTCAGTTTTATCGAACTAAGACTAGGGAAAGGATAGGTCCATTAAAAACTTAGACAGGTCAAATAACAGATAGTGATGAAGAGATGAGTAGTAATTTTAATAAATATTTTGTATCTGTATTTACTAAAGAGGAACTTAACAATATGCCTTCAGCCGAACAAGTCTATGTGGGTGGGGACGAGGACAGGTTGACGAGTTTAGCAGTTACCAGGGAGGATGTTCTTAAACAAATAGTAAAACTCAAACCAAACAAATCCCCAGGGCCGGATGAAGTGTTTGCCAGGGTGCTTAAAGAATGCAAAGAGGAGCTTTGTGACCCACTGTCAACCATATATAATAAATCAATAGAGTCAGGCAGAGTGCCAGAGTTTTGGAAAGTTGCTAATGTGATACCAGTTTTTAAGAAAGGAGATAGATCACTTGCGTCTAACTATCGACCAATTAGCCTAACGTCTATTGTGGGAAAGTTACTCGAATCTATAATAGCAAATAAAATTAGTCTTCATCTTGAAAAACATAAATTAATAATAGAGTCGCAACATGGTTTTATAAATGCCGTTCATGTTTAACAAATTTGTTATCTTTTTATTCTAGCATTGTTGAGGCAGTTGATAGTGGTAAGGATTGCGATGTTGTGTACCTTGACTTTAGCAAAGCTTTTGATACAGTGCCACATGAAAGACTGATTAAAAAGTTAGAGTCTCATGGTATTGGGGGTGCTATATTAAGCTGGATTAGGGCATGGCTATACCAAAGGAAACAGAGAGTTAGTATAAATGGAGTCAAGTCAGAGTGGGAAAATGTTGTAAGTGGAGTGCCTCAGGGCTCTGTCCTGTGACCTCTGTTGTTTATAATATATATAAATGATTTAGATTCAGGTTTGAGTAGCAACATTTGCAAATTTGCCGACGATACGAAAATCGGTAAGGAAATTAATTCGGAGGAGGACTCACTATCACTTCAATTTGATCTAGATAGGGTTTTGAAATGGTCGAAGGATTGGCAGATGCAGTTTAATGCTGATAAATGTAAAGTTCTGAGGTTAGGTAATGATGATAGGGTTACAAGATACGAGCTAGATGGTGTTGAGATTGCCAAGTCGAATTGCGAAAGGGATCTGGGAGTTATGATTAGTAAGAATTTAAAACAAAATTATTAATGCATAGATGTTCGTAATAAGGCAAATCGGACACTTGGATTTATTAATCGCAGCGTTAGTAACAAGACACCTGGTGTGGTTTTTCAGCTATATCTTGCTCTGGTTAGGCCCCATTTAGATTATGCAGTTCAGTTTTGGTCGCCATATTTTAGAATGGATATAAATTCACTTGAATGTGTCCAGCGTAGGATGACTAAGTTAATTCCCCAAATTAGAAATCTTTCATATGAAGAAAGATTAACAAAGCTTAAGTTGCATCCACTGGAAAGGCGAAGAGTTAGGGGTGACATGATAGAGGTTTACAAGTGGGTGAATGGACATAACAAAGGGAATATTAATAGGGTATTCAAAGTATCAACACAAGACAGAACACGAAACAATGGGTATAAATTGGATAAGTTTAGATTTAGGAAACACTTGGGTAAATACTGGTTCAGTAACAGGGTTGTTGATTTGTGGAACCAATTGCCGCGTAACATTGTGGAGGTGGGGTCCCTCGATTGTTTCAAGCATGGGTTGGACATGTATATGAGTGGGATTGGGTGGTTATAAATAGGAGCTGCCTCGTATGGGCCAACATAAGAACATAAGAAGAACATAAGAACATAAGAACAAAGGTAACTGCAGAAGGCCTATTGGCCCATACGAGGCAGCTCCTATTCTATAACCACCCAATCCCACTCATATACTTGTCCAACCCGTGCTTGAAACAATCGAGGGACCCCACCTCCACAATGTTACGCGGCAATTGGTTCCACAAATCAACAACCCTGTTACTGAACCAGTATTTACCCAAGTCTTTCCTAAATCTAAACTTATCCAATTTATATCCATTGTTTCGTGTTCTGTCCTGTGTTGATACTTTTAATACCCTATTAATATCCCCCCGGTTATGTCCATTCATCCACTTGTAAACCTCTATCATGTCACCCCTAACTCTTCGCCTTTCCAGTGAATGCAACTTAAGCTTTGTTAATCTTTCTTCATATGAAAGATTTCTAATTTGGGGAATTAACTTAGTCATCCTACGCTGGACACGTTCAAGTGAATTTATATCCATTCTATAATATGGCGACCAAAACTGAACTGCATAATCTAAATGGGGCCTAACTAGAGCAAGATATAGCTTGAGAACCACACCAGGTGTCTTGTTACTAACGCTGCGATTAATAAATCCAAGTGTCCGATTTGCCTTATTACGAACATTTATGCATTGATCCTTTTGTTTTAAATTCTTACTAATCATAACTCCCAGATCCCTTTCGCAATCCTACTTCGCAATCACAACACCATCTAGCTCGTATCTTGTAACTCTATCATCATTACCTAACCTCAGAACTTTACATTTATCAGCATTAAACTGCATCTGCCAATCCTTTGACCATTTCAAAACCCTATCTAGATCAACTTGAAGTGATAGTGAGTCCTCCTCCGAATTAATTTCCCTACCGATTTTCGTATCATCGGCAAATTTGCAAATGTTGCTACTCAAACCTGAATCTAAATCATTTATATATATTATAAACAACAGAGGTCCCAGGACAGAGCCTTGAGGCACTCCACTTACAACATTTTCCCACTCTGACTTGATTCCATTTATACTAACTCTCTGTTTCCTTTGGTATAGCCATGCCCTAATCCAGCTTAATACAGCACCCCCAATACCATGAGACTCTATTTTTTTAATCAGTCTTTCATGTGGCACTGTATCAAAAGCTTTGCTAAAGTCAAGGTATACAACATCGCAATCCTTACCACTATCAACTGCCTCAACAATGCTAGAATAAAAAGATAACAAATTTGTTAAACATGAACGGCCATTTATAAAACCATGTTGCGACTCAATTATTAATTTATGTTTTTCAAGATGAAGACGAATTTTATTTGCTATTATAGATTCGAGTAACTTTCCCACAATAGACGTTAGGCTAATTGGTCGATAGTTAGACGCAAGTGATCTATCCCCTTTCTTAAAAACTGGTATCACATTAGCAACTTTCCAAAACTCTGGCACTCTGCCTGACTCTATTGATTTATTAAATATGGTTGACAGTGGGTCACAAAGCTCCTCTTTGCATTCTTTAAGCACCCTAGCAACAACAGGCCTTCTGCAGTTGCCTATGTTCTTATGTTCTTATTGACTGCCTCAACTATGCTAGAATAAAAAGATAACAAATGTGTTAAACATGAATGGCCATTTATAAAACCATGTTGCAACTCAACTATTAATTTATGTTTTCAAGATGAAGACGAATTTTGTTTGCAATTATAGATTTGAGTAACTTTCCTACAATAGACGTTAGGCTAATTGGTCGATAGTTAGACGCAAGTGATCTATCTCCTTTCTTAAAAACTGGTATCACATTAGCAACTTTCAATAACTCTGGCACTCTGCCTAACTCTATTGATTTATTAAATATGGTAGACAGTGGGTCGCAAAGCTCCTCTTTACATTCTTTAAGTACCCTGGCAAACACTTCATTCGGCCCTGGGGATTTGTTTGGTTTGAGTTTTACTATTTGTTTAAGAACATCCTCCCTGGTAACTGCTAAACTCGTCAACCTGTCCTCGTCCCTACCCACATAGACTTGTACGGCTGAGGGCATATTGTTAAGTTCCTGGTTACCTGGTTGATACCTGGTTGATGGGGTTCTGGGAGTTCTTCTACTCCCCAAGCCCGGCCCGAGGCCAGGCTCGACTTGTGAGAGTTTGGTCCACCAGGCTGTTGCTTTCTTTCCTCTATAGTAAATACAGATACAAAATATTTATTAAAAATACTACTCATCTCTTCATCACTATCTGTTATTTGACCTGTCTCAGTTTTTAATGGACCTATCTTTTCCCTGATCTTTGTCCGGTATAATTGTAAAAACCCTTTAGGATTTGTCTTTGCTTGCCCTGCTATGCGAACTTCATAGTTTCTTTTTGCTTTCCTTATCTCTTTTTTAGTATTTCTAACCAGTTGTACGAATTCCTGTTCTAAACAGACTTCCCCATTCTTAATCCTTTTGTACCACGCTCTCTTTTTACCTATAAGGTTCTTCAGATCCTTTGTTATCCACTTTGGATCATTAGTATTCGATCTATTCAATTTATATGGTATACTACGTTCCTGGTCTTTGGTTAGAATTTTTTAAATAGGTTATATTTTGAATCCACATCGAAACCCCCTTTTACGTCACCTATCGCTGGGTTCACGTCTAGCTCCAAGACCGGCCCACACCCCATACCCAAGACTTTCCAATCAATTTGACCCAAAAAATTTCTTAGCCTACTGAAATCAGCTTTTCGAAAATCAGGCACTTTAAGAGAATTTTCTCCTATAGATCTATTTCATTGAATGCTAAATCTGATTTCTTTATGATCACTGTTCCCTAGCTCACTCCCTATTTCGATGTCCTTAATTTGTGTTTCCCTGTTAGTTAACACTAAATCTAAAAATATGTTTTCCCCGCGTTGGTTCCTTAATGTGTTGCGTAAGAAAGCAATCGTCAATTAATTATAGAAAATCTTCTGCTTCATTATTCCCTGTTTTGTTCAACCAGTTTATTCCACTAAAATTAAAGTCACCCATGACATAAACATTGTTAGATCTAGATGCTCTAGATATTTCATCCCATAGATGCTTTGCTTCCATTCTGTCTAAATTTGGTGGCCTATATATAACTCCTATTATAATGTTATTTGCGTTTTCGTTTAATTCTATCCAAATAGTTTCTGTATGTGGCTCAGTTTTGATTCCCTCTTTGAGACTACATTTCAAATTGTCCCTAACATATATGGCTACTCCACCTCCTCGTCTAATATATCTATCTGTGTGAAATAGTTTAAATTCATTTATTTGATATTCAGCTTAAAGCTCTCTATTTTCTACATTCATCCACGTTTCGGTAAGTGCAATAATATATATTTTTTCTGTGAAGACAAGAGCATTTAAATCGTTTATTTTATTTCTTAGACTTATAGTGTTTGTGTAATATACCCTAAGTGAATTGTTATTTTGAAGCTCTTCTCTTTTTCTGATCATTTTGCCAATTCTTTTCTCCCACAAACACATACTATTATTACCTCCTTCCTCCAAATCGATTCCCATACCTCTATCTACTAACAGTTTAAACCCAAACAAACGCCTCTAACCACTGGTTCCAGAACGAGTTCGCAACAACAACCCCAGCCCTCGATAGATGCACCCCATCCCGAGCATACATTTCATTTCTTCCATAGAAGTGTTCCCAGTTGTCTATGAAAGATATTGCATTTGATTTGCAATATCTTTCCAGCCGGCAATTGACACCAAGTGCCCTCGACATTGTTATGATCTCAGCCTACAGGAGAAACGAGTCTCCCTCCTTGAGAGTTATTCAGCAAGCCTGACCTAACTGGAAGGTCTAGCAAATATTGAGGTGATAACCCATATGTAAAATGGTTGGTTGGATATGTGTAACAGTTTGAGATTATGGGCAATGCAGAAGAAAATAGATAAATGACTGGCTAGGAGATGTGGACATTTTGCTGGAGGCGTGAGGCTCGCTTCTGGAGGACCTTGACCTCACTTGAGTGCCAGACATCGCAGGGGGAAGCCGCGCTCCGTTGAGCTCCCGTCAGAAGGGAACCCCTAGTGATATATCTCTAAGAGAAGAGAAGTGTGCAGACGTGCCAGCTGTGGAATCGAGCTGGGGACGTGTGGTCTCAAGTCGTGGACGATAATTAGTGAATATTAAGCCGCCCGGAGGCATTATTGTGGGCCGTGGGAGCGCCCTGACCAGACGCCGTCAGAGGGAAAGCGCCCTCGACCAATTAATCTGTGGTAAGCACGATATACGCCAGTTCATAGTGATCACTTGTAGTTGGTCGTGTGCCCAGCGACAGTAGCAATGTTTATTTATAAGTTAGACATGTTTTAATAAGGCAGAAAGCCTGAAATAAGAGAGTGGAGAGGGAGGAACACGGAGCGACGTCCGCCCCCTCTGAGCGCTGGCGGACGACTGAGGGAGCCTGGCTCCGGATGGAGGAAGACCCTCCCAGCGAGTGAGGACCGCCGCCAGGCGAGGTGGAGTATGGACCCGCCCAAAACGGGGGAGTCCACTCTCACTGTATGTAGAGGACAGATAGAGGTTTGAGGCAAGCATATTGTGTGGTTATTTTTGTTTATGTGTTAAAGGGGAACATTTTATTGGAACGTCGATGGGTTGCAGGTTTGTCTTTGGGGAAGAAGTTGCTGAGAACTTCGAAGCCAGCAGATGAAGTAGCTGATGAGACTCCAAGGTAGTGGAGCAGAGGACCTCGAGCTGTGAGGAGAAGCAGCAGTGAAGAGGAGTGTCATGTGCTTCTGTAGAGGTGGAGAAGTACCACAGTTGCTCGGGGAAACTTCATGGTGTAGCAGCCAAGAGAGCTGTGGAGGAACCTAGCTGAAGGGTGAAGCACCGTAGTTACTCAAGGAAACTTCATGATAGCAGCCTGGAGGAGCTGCAGAGGATCCTGGTAGTGAAGCCCGGAAGAACCTAAGGATATTAGGGTTGTGAACTTCCAGAGGTGGAAGGGGAAGTTCTGGTGGATTACTTATAGGGAGTTGATAGTGTTTGGTTGTCAGTAGCGTGCAAGACGCAGTGAGAGGTGAGTGACTGTTTGCATTCTTATGTCAAGGAGTTTTTATACTGAAGTTTAGAGTTGCAGTCGTAGGTTTGATTACCTACAGATGTATGTGCTCGAGGACTGACAGTGATCGATTAATCATTGTTGTGTATCAATGAACATTTATACTGATATATGTTATTGCATTCAAATGCTGGTTTTCTATATATACATTATCTTGCTGATAGTGCAACAGTGTATGTAGGCTTGACCAACTTGAGGAGGTTAATAGTATCAGGTGGTGAACCAGGAGATAGGATACCACTTGATAAGCTGATAATAGAGTTCTGATGGTGTTGGAGTGCAACCTGATTGTGATATTATAGAGTATAGGATTCATTATTATTATATGTGTGTATGTATCGTGTATGTGCTTTGTCCAGTAAATGTGTCACAATTTGCTGGTGTTTGCCCTTGTCCTAGTGAGGCTTCCCAGGAAGTAGTGAAGAAGGAGAGAGAGAGAGAAAGAACCAAGAACCACTGCTGTGGACAGGGTAAGAGGTAATACTAATAAGTCATAGGGGATTGAGGAGATCATATCTCATAAGGAGAGAGTGGGGAGTCACAGCGGCTCGAGTGGGTGTGTGCACGTGACAACGAGGCTAAGTGTTGGAGCCGCATCCCCTAAACGTGTGACGTTGAGCCCCTCTCCGAGAGCCAGAAGCGCCAAGAGTGATCTCCTAGTATAAGCACTCTGCCGAGTCGTGGGTTGGGTTGTCCATAGAGAAGGATCAACGACGACAACACCAACCAACCCACAGTCTATAATAAATTGGGGGCCTGTGTCCGGGAGAGTGAACTGACACACCCACACCCTGTCCAAGAGTGGATTTGTACACCCTTGCTGAAATAGATAAACTGTGTGACCGCAGGTGTATACTCTCTCTCTTGGGAAGACTCACAGGACAAGATGGAGAAGGTGCAAGCGTTTGTGGAGTCAGGCAAGCCTGAGGACTTGGAAGGTTGCACGAGGGATCAATTGAAGCAAATAGCAGAAAAATGTGGCATTAGGTTGAAAGCATCTAAAGTAGCTGGGATGAAGGATGAGATCCTTAGACAGTTAAGAGCCAAAAATGAAGCGGCAGAGCAAGGAGCCCAAAAAGGAGCTGAAAGTGGAAAGGAGGATGATGGGCAGGATGAAGTGAGATCCCAGGGATCGAGTAGGAGCAGCAAGAGTAGCCGCAGTAGCAGGAGTAGCCGGAATAGGAGCTTGGAGAGATTCCAGTTAGAGCTCCAGATGCAGCGTGAGGACAAGGAGAGACAGTTCCAGCTGGAAAAGATGAAATTAGAACTCCAGATGAAAAATGAAGCCGAGAAGGAAAAAGAGAAAACCAGGCTGGAAGTAGAAAAAGAGAAAACCAGGTTGGAAGTAGAAAAAGAGAAAACCAGGTTGGAAGTAGAAAAAGAGAAAACCAGAGTAAGAGAACTGGAGTTGGAACAGGAGAAAGAAAAAGAGAAAGCAAGACTAGAGGTGGAGAAAGAAAAAGAGAAAACCAGAGTAAGGGAACTGGAGTTGGAACAAGAAAAAGAAAAAGCCCAGGTCGAAAAAGAAAAAGAGAGAACAAAACAAATGCAGATAGAAGCGAATAGAACCTTGGCTGAGCAAAGGATTGAACATGGGTTGCCAGAGAGCACCACCCAGGTATCACACCCACCAGATGTTAGGGTTAGGGAGAAGGACATTCCCTTGTTTGTTCCCGAAGAGGCAGAGAGCTTTTTCGAGCACTTTGAAAAAGTAGCCAGCATCAAGGAGTGGCCACAGGAGGAATGGGCCCAGCTGGTCCAGTTAAGATTGACCGGTGCAGCCAGGGAGGCATACACCCAATTGTCACTGGAAGAGTGCCAGGATTACGCCACAGTAAAGAGCAGCATATTGCGCTCGTTTCAGTTAACCTCAGAGGCTTATAGGAAGCGCTTCAGAGAAATGATCAAAGTTGGAGCATGTACGTTTGCTGAGACAGCAAGAGATCTGGAAAGACGATTCCAGAAGTGGATTGAGGCTGCTGGAGTTGGATCTTACGCTGACCTGAAGCAACTGATGGTCATGGAGAAGTTCTTGGAGATGATGCATCCCGAAACAAAGTTCAAGATCCAAGAAGCAGGGATAATGGAGGTGAAAGATGCCGCAGATAGGGCGGATATGATTACTGAAGCGTACAAGAGCTTAAGGGAGAACAGAGTGAGAAGCGAGGCGAGACGCAGCAATGGAAGATCCAATGGAGTCTGGGGAGGAAGAAATTACGAGAGGCCCAGAAGAGTCTGGGATGAGAAAAATTTTGATAAATGGGTAGATAAAAGTAAGTACCCTAAAACTCAGAAGAGTAGGTCGCGCACTTCATCTGAAAGTGAGGATGGAGGAGCAAAACGAGAAACTGATCGTTATCCAGGAAATCAAGGGTCCAGTAAAGCTCCACAGAGTGCGAGTAGTACGTCTGGCCCGAGGAACTCCAATACGAGTGGGCAGAGTCAGAGCTACTCTGGTACATATAGGAGAGATTTTTCACAGATGAGATGTTACCAATGTAACGGTTTGGGTCACGTGATGCGAGATTGTCGGCAGGGCAAGAGAGTTGTGACCCTGGCCATGTGTGACCCCCGAGGTAAATATACTAATGTGTTCCGAGACAAACCACAGAGATCAAACTTAGTGAACGAGAGGCATAGACCGTTCATGAGCAAAGGTTGGATCAGTGTAGGAGGCCAACCTGAGGTAGAAGTTGGTATCTTAAGAGATACCGGAGCTAATCAGAGCTTGATTGCGAGAAGCCTGATTGGGGATGGTCGACGGTTAGCTGGCAGTGGGAAGGTGAAAGTATATGGGTTATTGTCGGAGAGTGACATGCCCGTTTGTACTGTCCAGCTAAGGTCGGAATATGTGTCGGCAGAGGTGATGTTGGGAGTGTGCCCCGACATACCTATTCCAGGAGTCCAAGTGATCCTGGGGAATGACTTGTGCGGGACAAAGGTGTTGCCGAGAGTCGTAGCGGAGACTGTGCCAGAGGAGTGCCCAGAAGGCCACTGCACGTGTGGGACACCTGAGAGTGTGAACCTGACTGACATCCGAGGGGATGAGTCAGGAGACCGCCAAGCCATTGAGTACCCTGTCTCGGTAGTGAGGAAGGCAGAGGTGGCCGACAAGGAAGACGCTGGAGAAGATGATACAGTGTCGATTCAACCAGTGGAAGATATCGATGTAGATATAGCATGGCTGTTTGACGAAGGGCCAGCCCAGGCAAATGGAGTCTCGGTGAGGTCGAAAGTGAGGATGACCCAGCCGAAGAAGAATCATGTGAAGAGAGCGGACCTGAGTAGAGCCCAGACTGCTGAAATTAAGGGTCGGAAGGTGAATGCAACTGTGCTGAGTAGGAATGAGGAAAGATGTGGACAGACTGAGGACGAGAGTAGAGCGTCAAATTGTCCACGAGCACAGAGGCATATGGATAGTGGAGTTAAGTTGTTTGAGATGTCAAGAGTTGGCATGTTTCACAGAAAACGAGGAGGAGAGATGGTGAAGAGTGATAGCCGAGAAAATGAGAGGAGAAGAGACGGTATGTGTGGGGAGATGCTTACGAGCACTCTGGGAGAGGCAAGACGACGCGTACGGTCGAATGCTGTTGGATGTAGTACAGTGCCCGAAGAAACTTTTAGGGAACGAAGAAGAGTCGAAGGAGAAGAAATGGAGTTGTATAGAAGTGAAAAGTGGGGGAAGAGGATGATGATGCAAGCATGGATGAATAGAAGAAAGCCGAGGACTCGATGGAGGTCAAACAGGATGAGCTCTCGGATAAATGAGGAGACGGAAGGGAGGATAGTTGGTGAAGACGAGGGAGTGAAGTATGATGACAGGAGACGAAAGTATAAGGGCAGTAGATGGAAGTGTGAAGACGACAGAGGAGGTACAGACAGTAGATGTCTGACTCTGGACGTGAAGAGAAGAAGACGAGGAAACGGAGGGTGGAGACAGTAAGTAGAGTGGACCAATGGATTGCAGGCGTCCAAGGAGGACAGCCTAGCCAAGAGGTGCTAGAGAAGTCAAATCGTTTGTGAGAAGACCATGTTTCTGGAGAGTTGTGAGCCGGATGTTGCAAGGAGCAACGAACTAATTGTAGACTCCTAAGGGGGTACGTAAGCAGATCAACCGTTCGAATCAATCGGTTGAAGAAAGAGACAGTCTAGTGGCGGATGTATTATCCCGAGCTTTGCCACTGGAATAACTCTCAAAAATAAGGGGAGGGGAGTGTTATGATCTCAGCCTACAGGAGAAACGAGTCTCCCTCCTTGAGAGTTATTCAGCAAGCCTGACCTAACTGGAAGGTCTAGCAAATATTGAGGTGATAACCCATATGTAAAATGGTTGGTTGGATATGTGTAACAGTTTGAGATTATGGGCAATGCAGAAGAAAATAGATAAATGACTGGCTAGGAGATGTGGACATTTTGCTGGAGGCGTGAGGCTCGCTTCTGGAGGACCTTGACCTCACTTGAGTGCCAGACATCGCAGGGGGAAGCCGCGCTCCGTTGAGCTCCCGTCAGAAGGGAACCCCTAGTGATATATCTCTAAGAGAAGAGAAGTGTGCAGACGTGCCAGCTGTGGAATCGAGCTGGGGACGTGTGGTCTCAAGTCGTGGACGATAATTAGTGAATATTAAGCCGCCCGGAGGCATTATTGTGGGCCGTGGGAGCGCCCTGACCAGACGCCGTCAGAGGGAAAGCGCCCTCGACCAATTAATCTGTGGTAAGCACGATATACGCCAGTTCATAGTGATCACTTGTAGTTGGTCGTGTGCCCAGCGACAGTAGCAATGTTTATTTATAAGTTAGACATGTTTTAATAAGGCAGAAAGCCTGAAATAAGAGAGTGGAGAGGGAGGAACACGGAGCGACGTCCGCCCCCTCTGAGCGCTGGCGGACGACTGAGGGAGCCTGGCTCCGGATGGAGGAAGACCCTCCCAGCGAGTGAGGACCGCCGCCAGGCGAGGTGGAGTATGGACCCGCCCAAAACGGGGGAGTCCACTCTCACTGTATGTAGAGGACAGATAGAGGTTTGAGGCAAGCATATTGTGTGGTTATTTTTGTTTATGTGTTAAAGGGGAACATTTTATTGGAACGTCGATGGGTTGCAGGTTTGTCTTTGGGGAAGAAGTTGCTGAGAACTTCGAAGCCAGCAGATGAAGTAGCTGATGAGACTCCAAGGTAGTGGAGCAGAGGACCTCGAGCTGTGAGGAGAAGCAGCAGTGAAGAGGAGTGTCATGTGCTTCTGTAGAGGTGGAGAAGTACCACAGTTGCTCGGGGAAACTTCATGGTGTAGCAGCCAAGAGAGCTGTGGAGGAACCTAGCTGAAGGGTGAAGCACCGTAGTTACTCAAGGAAACTTCATGATAGCAGCCTGGAGGAGCTGCAGAGGATCCTGGTAGTGAAGCCCGGAAGAACCTAAGGATATTAGGGTTGTGAACTTCCAGAGGTGGAAGGGGAAGTTCTGGTGGATTACTTATAGGGAGTTGATAGTGTTTGGTTGTCAGTAGCGTGCAAGACGCAGTGAGAGGTGAGTGACTGTTTGCATTCTTATGTCAAGGAGTTTTTATACTGAAGTTTAGAGTTGCAGTCGTAGGTTTGATTACCTACAGATGTATGTGCTCGAGGACTGACAGTGATCGATTAATCATTGTTGTGTATCAATGAACATTTATACTGATATATGTTATTGCATTCAAATGCTGGTTTTCTATATATACATTATCTTGCTGATAGTGCAACAGTGTATGTAGGCTTGACCAACTTGAGGAGGTTAATAGTATCAGGTGGTGAACCAGGAGATAGGATACCACTTGATAAGCTGATAATAGAGTTCTGATGGTGTTGGAGTGCAACCTGATTGTGATATTATAGAGTATAGGATTCATTATTATTATATGTGTGTATGTATCGTGTATGTGCTTTGTCCAGTAAATGTGTCACAATTTGCTGGTGTTTGCCCTTGTCCTAGTGAGGCTTCCCAGGAAGTAGTGAAGAAGGAGAGAGAGAGAGAAAGAACCAAGAACCACTGCTGTGGACAGGGTAAGAGGTAATACTAATAAGTCATAGGGGATTGAGGAGATCATATCTCATAAGGAGAGAGTGGGGAGTCACAGCGGCTCGAGTGGGTGTGTGCACGTGACAACGAGGCTAAGTGTTGGAGCCGCATCCCCTAAACGTGTGACGTTGAGCCCCTCTCCGAGAGCCAGAAGCGCCAAGGGTGATCTCCTAGTATAAGCACTCTGCCGAGTCGTGGGTTGGGTTGTCCATAGAGAAGGATCAACGACGACAACACCAACCAACCCACTGTCTATAATAACATCCATTAATTTTCCACTCTCTTTCTTGTAAGAATGCCACATATGATCGGGATTCCTCCCTTGCTTCTAACTATTTCAATTGCTGTTTTATACCTCTGAATCAGTTCCTCACTGCTAACTCGATCAACATCATTTTCTCCCGCGCTAATGCAAATAACGGGATTGTTCCCATTTCCAGCCTTAATATCATTCATGTTGTTTATAATATCACCAATACCAGCTCCGGGATAGCAAACCCTTAACCTGTTGCCCCTATCTCTAGCACAAAACGTTCTATTCAAATACCTTATCTGGGAATCTCCCACAACTAAAGTTTGCTAGGTTACTTCCTTTACTCTCTGAGGGGCCTGCGCTTCGTTGCTTTCCCTTTTGCGTGATCCACAGTCTCACCACAGCACTCGTCCTCCAATACGGCAAATGAATTAGACGTTCTTAGGGCGTCTGTAGGCGGCTTTATCAAAGTCTTCTTAAGGCCCCTGTCCTTTACAACTCTCCAAGACGAGGTCTTTTTACTACTGGTCTCCTCCTTCGTTCCCTCTTGTTGCTGTTTCAGCTGTCGTACCTCCTCCCCTAGAGTGTCCAACTCTGTCCTCAGAGCCCCAACCTGACTCATCAGTTCCTTCACCACAACTTCCATATTGTTATGATAATATAACTACACTCAGGAGCTTCGGCTAACACACCCTCTCACTGTGATTTCCTTGTGGATTTCTTTTGGAATATTTAACCTTTCTAATTTGGTTGCTTGAAGGTACCATATTGCAGAGGGCGAATCTTCTGCCACTCTCTGGTGTAAATAGGCTTTGTTGAGGTGTGAGAGTGTTTTGGTGATGCTCTCATCGGTGTCGTACGGCAGTATATACCGAACTCCTTGGCTCACTCGGGTATCAGGGGTCCACCGCGCCTCTTGACTAAGCAGGTGGCCTAACCGGGGTTCAGCACTGGCGTCCGACAGTGGGTTCGTGTCTGTCTCCAGCGCCAGCAACCAAAGATACACACCCAAAAATAGGAGCTGCCTCGTATGGGCCAATAGGTCTTCTGCAGTTACCTTTGTTCTTATGATCTTATGAAAGAGAGATAGAAAGAAAAAGGAAAGAAAAAGAGAGAAAGAAAGAAAGTGAAAGAGAGAAAAAAGAGAAAGAAATAAAATGAGAGAAAAAAGACAAAGAAAGAGAGAAATAAAGAAAAAGAAAGATAGAAAGATAAAGATAATGAAAAAGAAAGAAAGAAAAAAGAAAGAGAAAGAGAGAGAAAGATTATTGTTATAAATAGGTGCTGCATCATATGGGCCAATAGGTGTTCTGCAGTTACCTTTGTTCATATGATCTTAAGAAAGAAAGAGAGAAAGAAATAAAAATGAAAGAGAAAGAAAGAAAGTGAAAGAAAGAAAGAGAAAGAAAGAAAGAAAAAGAGAAAAATAAAGAATGGAAGAAAGAAGTAAAGAGAAAAAGAAAGAAAGATAAAGAAAGAAAGAGAAAGACAATGAGAAAGAAAAAAGAGAAAGAGAGAAAGAACTAAATTAAGGCAGGGGAGAGAAGACAGAACAGAAACAAGAGGAGAGAGAGATTAGAGAAGAGAGAATATTGAAGAGAAGGGGAAGAGAAATACAAGAAAAGAGAAGAAAATATACAAGAGAAAAATGAAGTGAATACTACAAATGTAAAAAGTGAAGGAAGAGAGAGAAGCTAGAAGAGACAGGAAAGGAGAGGTGTTAGAAGTGAGAAGGAAAGAAGAGAGATAAGAAGAGACCGGAAAAATAGGAGAGGAATGAAACGAAAGAAACTAGAAAAAAGGGACATTTGTGAGAGGAGAAAATAATGAGACCAGAGAAGACCGTATAACAAGAGAGTGTGAGGATAAAGAAACACAGATCATTATGTTTCTAATAGACTTCCAGGGCATCATCTTGCCCATCTCATCTGCAGTAACTTGAAAGGGAGTTTCGTCAATTGCAAGTTTTCCTTGAAAAGATATTAACATATAAATTAATATATAATTATTTGTATGTATAAATTACACACACCAGTTTATATAAATTGCAAATAAATTACACACGATCCCTGTTAAGGTACCAGGGATTGATCCCCGACGATAATGGTAACAAAATATTAAGTTTCCGCTCTCTTTCAAAGGCCAGAGTTCTTCACCCTGATGTCCCTGTTTACCTAGCAGAAAATAGGTACCTGGGAGTTAGACTGCTTCTATGGGCTGTTTCCTGGGGGTGGAGGGGTGGTGTGGAAAAAAAGTTAATTGAGGCAGGCCAAAAAAGCCAGAGCTATTCGTACTAGTGAAGGTTCATACACTGTGGACGACAAAGAAATTAGTGAAATCCTAAAAAAGCAGTATGAGGACATGTTTAGCACTCCGATACACAGCATGAAAGTGGAAGATCCGGACAATTTCTTTATGCATGACATCCAAACCCCTGTAAATATACCTGATATCAACAAGAGTGTGGCATATTTTGAGAGAGAAATTGACAATATGCCTATGCATTCATCCCCGGGTCGAGAATCATGGAATTCAATATTTATAAAGAAATGCAAAATGCCAGTGGCACAGGCACTCAGTATAGTGTGACGGAAGAGCGTGGACACAGGGGAGATACCATATGCATTAAATCAGCTGACATTGCCCCCCCTCCCCCTACACAAAGGAGGGAGCAAAGTATTGGCAAAGAATTATAGACCAGTTGCACTGACGTCCCACAATTTGTATTTGAGTATTTGAGAGAGTGATCAGGAGTCAGGTCACTAGTTTCATGGTAACCAATGATCTTCACAATGCAGGCCAACATGGATTTAGAGCGGGAAGATCATGCCTCTCACAGCTACTTGACCATTACGACAAAATCACTGAGGCATTAGGTGGTCAATGAGGTCAATGGGTCTGTATATTAGGGAAGACCTTGTATGCTTGGAGCTCCTTAATGTTACAAATGAGGTGGTAGAGGTACTGGGATTAAAAATAGAGAAAATAAACTTAGTGATTATTCTAATATACAAACCGCCAGATGCAACGGCCGAGGAATTCACAGAACAGATAAACAAAATAGAGAATAACCTTGATAATTTGGACAACCCGATACCTGATATTATCTTCCTAGGTGACTTCAACTTGCCTAGTCTCAGATGGAGAATAGCAAACAATAATATTATACCAGGAAATCTATCGGGACCTAACCAACCACAGATAAGAGAACTACTTAGATTCTGCAACAAATTTTCACACAACCAGCAGATATCGGCGCCAACGAGAAATGAAAATATTCTAGATCTGGTCTTTACGAACAATGAAGACATAATCAGGGACATTACGATATCAGATACCACATACTCAGATCACAAGCTCATTGAAGTGCAAACTACCATCAAAACTCAGAATAGACCTAAAACGTTGATAAAGCGAGAGGGGCTATTCAGCAAATTCAATTTTAATAATAAAAGGATAGACTGGGAGATAATAAACATGGAACTTACAAACATTCCATGGGGAACTGTTCTAAGTAATAAAAGTCCTACAGAAGTAATAGAAAAACTGACTTCGGAAGTGTATCAAGTCTGTTTGAAACATGTTCCTTTGAGGAAAGTCAGAAAGAGATTCAACGTAGAAAGAGAATGCAGACGACATTATAAAAGAAGGAAAAAATAACGGAAATGCTTATGCAGACACAAATTTCCCGTCATAGAAGTAATAATTTAAATAGGGAAATTGAAGAAATTGAACGGAAATTGGAACACTCATATCAAACTAAAGAAAGGCAGTTAGAACAGAAAGCCATTCAGGAAATAAAGACAAATCCAAAATACTTCTTCACATATGCGAAATCAAAAGCAAAAACCACTGCCAGTATTGGACCTATTCGTACAAGTGAAGGTTCATACACGGAGGATGACAAAGAAATTAGTGAAATCCTAAAAAAGCAGTATGAGGACATGTTTAGCACTCCAATAAACAACATGAAAGTGGAAGATCCAGACAATTTCTTTATGCGGGATATCCGAACCCCTGTAAATATAACTGATATCAACACGAGCGTACTAGACTTTGAAAGAGAAATTGAAAACATGCCCATGCACTCGGCCCCAGGACCAGATTCATGGAATTCAATATTTATAAAGAAATGAAAAGTGCCGGTAGCACAGGCACTCAGTATAGTGTGGAGGAAGAGCTTGGACATGGGGTAGATACCGGATGCACTTAAAGTAGCAGACATAGCCCCTCTACACAAGGGAGGGAGCAAAGCATTGGCAAAGAATTATAGACTAGTTGCACTAACGTCGCACATAATAAAAGTATTTGAGAGAGGGATTAGGAGTCAGGTCACCAATTTCATGGAGATGACCAATGACCTTCACAACCTAGGCCAACATGGATTTTGAGTGGGAAGATCGTGCCTCTCACAGCTACTTGATCACTACGACAAAGTCACTGAGGCATTAAAAGAAAAAAAAATGCTGATGTGATATTCACGGACTTCGTAAAGGCTTTCAATAAATGTGACCATGGCGTGACGGCACACAGAAGGAAGTCAATGGGAATAACCGGTAAAGCAGGACGCTAGATACAGAGTTTTCTGTCAAACAGGACTCAGCGAGTAACAGTCAACCATATAAAATCTAGTCCAAGTGCAGTTAAAAGCTCAGTACCTCAGGGTACAGTCCTTGTACCTCTGCTTTTCCTTATTCTCATATCAGATATAGACAAAAATACAAGTCACAGCTTCGTATCATCCTTTGCAGATGACACAAAAATCAGTATGAAAATTACCTCGGCTGAAGACATTGAAAAACTTCAAGCAGATATTAATAAAGTTTTCAACTGGTCATCAGAAAATAACATGATGTTTAACAGTGATAAATTCCAGGTACTCAGGTACGGTAAAAATGAGGACCTTAAACATAATATAGGATACAAAACACAATCGAATCTGCCCATAGTAGGAAAACAGCATGTCAAGAATTTGGGAATAATGATGTCTGACGACCTAACGTTTAGGGAGCAGGCCCGAGCCTGGGGCCAGATTCACGAAAGCACTTGCGCAAACACTTACGAACGTGTACATCTTTCCTCAATCTTTGACGGCTTTAGTTACATTTATTAAACAGTGTACAAGCATGAAAACTTGCCAATCAACTGTTGTTATTGTTATAAACAGCCTCCTGGTGCTTCGGAGCTCATTAACTGTTTAATAATTGGAAACAAAGCGCTCAAAGATTGAGAAAAGATGTACAGGTTCGTAAGTGTTTGCGTAAGTTCTTTCGTGAATCTGGCCCCTGGCCTCGGGCCGGGCATGGGGAGTAGAAGAACTCCCAGAACCTTATCAACCAGGTAATGGGAATAACTGGTCAAGTAGGATGCAGGATGCTCAGCTTTCTGTCGAACAGAACACAGAGTAACAGACACCCATATAAAATTGAGTCCAAGCGCAGTTAAAAGCTCTGTACCTCAAGGTACAGTCTTTGCACTACTGCTTTTCCTTATTCTCATATCAGATAGACTCAAATACAAGGCTCAAGAACCTTCATACCATCCTTTGCAAATTACACAAAAATCAGAATGAAAATTATCTCTGCTGAAGACATTGAAAAGTTACAAGCAGATATTAATAAAGTTTTCGACTGGACAGCAGAAAATACCATGATGTTTAACAGCGATAAATTCTAGGTACTCAGATATGGTAAAAATGAGAACCTTAAACATAACACAGGTTACAAAACACAATCAAATTTGCCCATAGTAGGAAAGCAACATGTAATGGATTTGGAAATACTGAAATGATGTCTGATGACCTAACGTTTAGGGAGCATAACCAAGCAAATATTGCGTTAGCCAGAAAATGATAGGATGGAATACTAGAACTTTCAAATCCAGGGATCCCATCACAATGGTTGTTCTCTTCAAATCACTTGTACTGTCCCGTCCTGAGTACTTTTCAGTACTCACTTCCCCATTCAGAGCAGGAGAGATTGCTGAAATAGAAGAAATACTGAGAACATATACTGCACTCATAGACGAGATAAAACACCTAAATTATTGGCATAGTCTCAAAGCCCTCCAAATGTACTCACTAGGAGTGGAGTGGAGTCCAAGGAGTGCCGGACCAACCAGGCTGTAGTGGGTATGTGGGCCTGCGGGTCACTCCAAGCAACAGCCTGGTGGACCAAACTCTCACAAGTCTAGCCTGGCCTCGGGGCAGGCTTGGGGAGTAGAAGAACTCCCAGAAACCCATCAAGCAAGTATCATGGATAGCAAAATACTAATGAAATTATTCATTACTTTTGTTAGGTAAAAACTAGAATATGCAGCGGTTATGTAATGAGCCTATCTTAAGAAGCACATCAACAAACTGGAAAAGGTGCAAAGACATGTTACTAAGTGGCTCCCAGAACTGAAGGGCACGAGCTATGAGGAGAGATTAGAGGCATTAAATATGCCAAAACCAGAAGATAGAAGGATTGTGATGTTGTGTACCTTGACTTTAGCAAAGCTTTTGATACAGTGCCACATGAAAGACTAATTAAAAAAAATGGAAGCTCATGGTATTGGGGGTGCAATATTAAGTTGGATTAGGGCATGGATATTCCAATGGAAACAGAGAGTTAGTATAAATGGGGTTAAGTCAGAGTGGGATAATGTTGTTAGTGGAGTACCTCAGAACCTTGTCCTGGGACCTCTGTTGTTTATAATATATATAACATAAGAACATAAGAACAAAGGTAACTGCAGAAGGCCTATTGGCCCATACGAGGCAGCTCCTATTCTATAACCACCCAATCCCACTCATATACTTGTCCAACCCGCGCTTGAAACAATCGAGGGACACCACCTCCACCACGTTACGCGGCAATTGGTTCCACAAATCAACAACCCTGTTACTGAACCAGTATTTACCCAAGTCTTTCCTAAATCTAAACTTATCCAATTTATACCCATTGTTTCGTGTTCTGTCTTGTGTTGATATTTTTAATACCCTATTAATATCCCCCCTGTTATGTCCATTCATCCACTTGTAAACCTCTATCATGTGACCCCTAATTCTTCGCCTTTCCAGTGAATGCAACTTAAGCTTTGTTAATCTTTCTTCATATGAAAGATTTCTAATTTGGGGAATTAACTTAGTCATCCTACGTTGGACACGTTCAAGTGAATTTATATCCATTCTATAATACGGCGAAGAAAACTGAACTTGCATAATCTAAATGGGGCCTAACCAGAGCAAGATATAGCTTAAGAACCACACCAGGTGTCTTGTTACTAACGCTTCGATTAATAAATCCCAGTGTCCTATTCGCCTTATTACGAACATTCATGCATTCAGTGTTGACGGGATCTCATTAAGAAAGACTGACGGTACCAGTTTTAAGAAGACCTCGTCTTGGCAAGTTGTGAAAGACAGGGGTATTAAGAAGACCTTGGCAAAACCGACAACTAATAGCCTACACCTAAGGACTTTTAAGGCATTTGACGTATTAGAGGACGAGTGCTGTGTTGAACCTGTTGTTCAACGAGGTGGCAAAGACAAAGTAACGAGGAGCATTGAAGCGCAGGCCCCTCAAACTGCTCGAAAGGAAAAAGGAGAATAGAAGCGAATTTTGGTTGTGGGAGATTCCCAGGTGAGGTATTTAGACAGAACGTTTTGTGCCAGAGATAGGGGGAACAGATTAAGGGTTTGCTATCCGGGAGCTGGAATTGGTGATATTGTTGGAAACATGAATGATATTATGACGGGAAATGGAAACAAACCCATTATTTGTATTGGTGCAGGGGGTAATGATGTTGGGCGAGTTAGGAGTGAGGAACTAATACAGAGATTCAGGACAGCCATTGAATTAGTTAGGAGCAAGGGAGGAATCCCGATCATATGTGGCATTCTTCCAAGAAAGGGAGTGGGAAATGAATGGATGTCGAGGGCAATTGGTGTAAATTGCCGGCTGGAAAGGTATTGCAAATCAAATGCAATATCTTTCATAGACAACTGGGAACACTTCTATGGAAGAAATGAAATGTATGCTCGTGATGGGGTGCATCTATCGAGAGCTGGGGTTGTTGCTGTTGCGAACTCGTTGGAAGAAGTGGTTAGAGGTGTTTGTTTGGGTTTAAACTGTTAGTAGATAGAGGTATGGGAATTGATTTGGAAGAAGGAGGTAATAAAAGTATGTGTTTGTGGGAGAAAGGAATTGGCAAAATGATCAGGGAAAGAGAAGGACCTCAAAATAACAATTCACTTAGGGTATATTACACTAACAGTAGAAGTCTAAGTAATAAAATTAACGAATTAAATGCTCCTGTCTGCACAGAAAAAATAGATATTATTGCACTCACCGAAACGTGGATGAATGTAGAAAATAGAGAACTATTAGCTGAATATCAAATAAATGGATTTAAACTATTTCACACAGATAGATATATTAGACGAGGAGGTGGAGTAGCCATATATGTTAGGGACAATTTGAAATGTAGTCTCAAAGAGGGAATCAAAACTGAGCCACACACAGAAATTATTTGGATAGAATTAAACGAAAAAGCAAATAATATTATAATAGGAGTTATATATAGGCCACCAAATTTAGACAGAATGGAAGCAAAGCCTCTATGGGATGAAATATCTAGAGCATCTAGATCTAACAGTATTTATGTCATGGGTGACTTTAATTTTAGTGGAATAAACTGGTTGAACAAAACAGGGAATAGTGAAGCAGAAGATTTTCTAGAATTAATTGACGATTATTTCTTACGCAACACATTAAGGAACCAACGCGGGAAAATAATATTTTAGATTTAGTGTTAACTAACAGGGAAACACAAATTAATGACATCGAAATAGGGAGTGAGCTAGGGCACAGTGATCACAAAGAAATCAGATTTAGCTTAGAATGGAATAGACCTGTAGGAGAAAATTCTGTTAAAGTGCCAGATTTTCGAAAAACTGATTTTAATAGCCTAAGAAATTTTTCGGGTCAAATTGATTGGAAAGTCTTGGGTATGGGGTGTGGGCCGGTCTTGGAGCGAGACATGAACCCAGCGATAGGTGACTTAAATGGGGATTTCGATGTGGATTCAATATTTAACTTATTTAAGAATATTCTAAACAAAGCACAGGAACATAGTATACCATACAAATTGAATAGATAGAATACTAATGACCCAAAGTGGATAACAATGAATTTGAAGAACCTTATAGGTAAAAAGAGAGCTTGGTACAAAAGGATTAAAAATGGGGAGGTCACTTTAGAACAGGAATTCGTTCAACTGGTTAGAAATGTTAAAAAAGAGATAAGGAAAGCAAAAAGAAACTATGAAGTTCGCATAGCAGGGCAAGCAAAGACAAATCCTAAAGGGTTTTTTCAGTTATATCGTACTAAGACTTGGGAAAGGATAGGTCCATTAAAAACTGAGACAGGTCAAATAACAGATAGTGATGAAGAGATGAGTAGTATTTTTAATAAATATTTTGTATCTGTATTTACTAAAGAGGAACTTAACAATATGCCTTCAGCTGAACAAGTCTATGTGGGTGGGGACGAGGACATGTTGACGAGTTTAGCAGTTACCAGGGAGGATGTTCTTAAACAAATAGTAAAACTCAAACCAAACAAATCACCAGGGCCGGATGAAGTGTTTGCCAGGGTGCTTAAAGAATGCAAAGAGGAGCTTTGTGACCCACTGTTAACCATATTTAATAAATCAATAGAGTCAGGCAGAGTGCCAGAGTTTTGGAAAGTTGCTAATGTAATACCAGTTTTTAAGAAAGAAGATAGATCACTTGCGTCTAACTATCGACCAATTAGCCTAACGACTATTGTGGGAAAGTTACTCAAATCTATAATAGCAAATAAAATTCGTCTTCATCTTGAAAAACATAAATTAATAATTGAGTCGCAGCATGGTTTTGTAAATGGCCGTTCATGTTTAACAAATTTGTTATCTTTTTATTCTAGCATAGTTGAGGCAGTTGATAGTGGTAAGAATTGTGATGTTGAGTACCTTGACTTTAGCAAAGCTTTTGATACAGTGCCACATGAAAGACTGATTAAAAAGTTAGAGTCTCATGGTATTGGGGGTGCTATATTAAGCTGGATTAGGGCATGGCTATACCAAAGGAAACAAAGAGTTAGTATAAATGGAATCAAGTCAGAGTGGGAAAATGTTGTAAGTGGAGTGCCTCAAGGCTCTGTCCTGGGACCTTTGTTGTTTATAATATATATAAATGATTTGGATTCAGGTTTGAGTAGCAACATTTGCAAATTTGCCGATGATACGAAAATCGGTAGGGAAATTAATTCGGAGGAGGACTCGCTATCATTTCAAGTTGATCTAGATAGGGATTTGAAATGGTCAAAGGATTGGCAGATGCAGTTTAATGCTGATAAATGTAAAGTTCTGAGGCTAGGTAATGATGATAGAGTTACAAGATACGAGCTGGATGGTGTTGAGATTGCGAAAGGGATCTGGGAGTTATGATTAGTAAGAATTTAAAACAAAAGGATCAATGCATAAATGTTCGTAATAAGGCAAATCGGACACTTGGATTTATTAATCACAGCGTCAGTAACAAGACACCTGATGTTGTTCTCAAGCTATATCTTGCTCTAGTTAGGCCCCATTTAGATTATGCAGTTCAGTTTTGGTCGCCATATTATAGAATGGATATAAATTCACTTGAACGTGTCCAGCGTAGGATGACTAAGTTAATGTTGCGACTCAATTATTAATTTATGTTTTTCAAGATGAAGACGAATTTTATTTGCTATTATAGATTCGAGTAACTTTCCCACAATAGACGTTAGGCTAATTGGTCGATAGTTAGACGCAAGTGATCTATCTTCTTTCTTAAAAACTGGTATTACATTAGCAACTTTCCAAAACTCTGGCACTCAGCCTGACTCTATTGATTTATTAAATATGGTTAACAGTGGGTCACAAAGCTCCTCTTTGCATTCTTTAAGCACCCTGGCAAACACTTCATCCGACTCAATTATTAATTTATGTTTTTCAAGATGAAGACGAATTTTATTTGCTATTATAGATTCGAGTAACTTTCCCACAATAGACGTTAGGCTAATTGGTCGATAGTTAGACGCAAGTGATCTATCCTCTTTCTTAAAAACTGGTATCACATTAGCAACTTTCCAAAACTCTGGCACTCTGCCTGACTCTATTGATTTATTAAATATGGTTGACAGTGGGTCACAAAGCTCCTCTTTGCATTCTTTAAGCACCCTGGCAAACACTTAATCCGGCCCTGGGGATTTGTTTGGTTTGAGTTTTACTATTTGTTTAAGAACATCCTCCCTAGTAACTGCTAAACTCGTCAACCTGTCCTCGTCCCCACCCACATAGACTTGTTCGGCTGAACACATATTGTTAAGTTCTTCTTTAGTAAATACAGATATAAAATATTTGTTAAAAATACTACTCATCTCCTTGTCATTATCCGTTATTTGACCTGTCTCAGATTTTAATGGACCTATCCTTTCCCTAGTCTTAGTTCGATATAACTAAAAAAAACTTTAGGATTTGACTTTGCTTGCTCTGCTATGCGAACTTCATAGTTTCTTTTTGCTTTCCTAATCTCTTTTTTTTACATTTCTAATCAGTTGTATGAATTCCTGTTCTAACCTGACTTCCCCATTCTTAATCCTTTTGTACCACGCTCTCTTTTTACCTATAAGGTTCTTTAAATTATTTGTTATCCACTTTGGGTCATTAGTATTCGACCTATTCAATTTGTATGGTATACTACGTTCCTGTGCTTTGTTTAGAATATTCTTAAATAATTTATATATTAAATCCACATCGAAATCCCCTTTTACGTCACCTATCGCTGGGTTCATGTCTTGCTCTAAGACCAACCCACACCCCATACCCAAGAGTTTCCAATCTATTTGACCCAAAAAATTTCTTAGGCTATTAAAATCAGCTTTTCGAAAATCTGGCACTTTACCAGAATTTTCTCCTACAGGTCTATTCCATTCTATGCTAAATCTGATTACTTTGTGATCACTGTTCCCTAGCTCACTCCCTATTTCGATGTCATTAATTTGTGTTTCCCTGTTAGTTAACACTAAATCTAAAATATTATTTTCCCGCGTTGGTTCCTTAATGTGTTGCGTAAGAAAGCAATCGTCAATTAATTCTAGAAAATCTTCTGCTTCACTATTCCTTGTTTTGTTTACCCAGTTTATTCCACTAAAATTAAAGTCACCCATGACATAAATACTGTTAGATCTAGATGCTCTAGATATTTCATCCCACAGATGCTTTGCTTCCATTCTGTCTAAATTTGGTGGCCTATATATAACTCCTATTATAATATTATTTGCTTTTTCGTTTAATTCTATCCAAATAGTTTCTGTGTGTGGCTCAGTTTTGATTCCCTCTTTGAGACTACATTTCAAATTGTCCCTAACATATATGGCTACTCCCCCTCCTCGTCTAATATATCTATCTGTGTGAAATAGTTTAAATCCATTTATCTGATATTCAGCTAATAGTTCTCTATTTTCTACGTTCAATCACGTTTCGGTAAGTGCAATAATATCTATTTTTTCTGTGCAGACAAGAGCATTTAATTCATTAATTTTATTTCTTAGACTTCTACTGTTAGTGTAATATATCCTAAGTGAATTGTTATTTTGAGGCCCTTCTCTTTCCCTGATCATTTTGCCAATTCCTTTCTCCCACAAACACATACTTTTATTACCTCCTTCTTCCAAATCAATTCCCATACCTCTATCTACTAACAGTTTAAACCCAAACAAACACCTCTAACCCCTTCTTCCAACGAGTTCGCAACAGCAACAACCCCAGCTCTCGATAGATGCGCCCCATCATGAGCATACATTTCATTTCTTCCATAGAAGTGTTCCCAGTTGTCTATGAAAGATATTGCATTTGATTTGCAATATATTTTCAGCCGGCAATTGACACCAATTGCCCTCGACATCCATACATTTCCCACTCCCTTTCTTGGAAGAATGCCACATATGATCGGGATTCCTCCCTTGCTCCTAACTAATTCAATGGCTGTCCTGAATCTCTGTATTAGTTCCTCACTCCTAACTCGCCCAACATCATTACCCCCTGCACTAATACAAATAATGGGTTTGTTTCCATTTCCCGTCATAATATCATTCATGTTTCCAACAATATCACCAATTCCAGCTCCCGGATAGCAAACCCTTAATCTGTTCCCCCTATCTCTGGCACAAAACGTTCTGTCTAAATACCTCATCTGGGAATCTCCCACAACCAAAATTGGCTTCGATTCTCCCTTTTCCTTTCTAGCAGTTTGAGGGACCTGCGCTTCAATGCTCCTCGTTGCTTTGCCTCCTCTTTGAACAACAGGTTCACTACAGCACTCGTCCTCTAATACGTCAAATGCATTAAAAGTCCTTAGGTGTAGGGTATTAGTTGTCGGTTTTGCCAAGGTCTTCTTAAGACCCCTGTCTTTCACAACTTGCCAAGGCGAGGTCTTCTTAAAACTGGTCCCGTCAGTCTTTCTTAATGAGGTCCCGTCAACACTGGCCTCCTCCTTCGTTTCCTCCCGAAGTCTCAGCCGTCGTACCTCCTCCCGCAGGGAATCCATCTCTGCTCTCAGAGCTCCAACCAGACTCACCAAATCCTTCACTAATCCTTCCATTATTGCAATAATAATGTTACTAGAATCGGAGCTCCAGCTAACACAACCTCTCACTGTGACTGCACCTGACTGACTGACTGACTGTTACAATTATGTCTTAAGGATTTGAGAGCAATTAAGGATGAGCACAATTAATATATCAGTTTAGAGACTTGTACACATTTCAGTGGAAGAAGCAAGGAAAATAGTTTGGTTTGAAAGGAGTAGAGGCCCAGTTGTTTATACGGACTCCCCACTCATAATATAAGCTTATGATACAGTGACACATAAAAGACTGATTAAAAAGTTAGAGGCTCGCTGTATTGGGGGTTCTTTTTTAAGCTGAATTAGAGCACGGCTACCTCAAAGGAAACAAAGATCTAGAATCAATGGGGTTAAGTCAGATTGGGAAGATGTAAGTGAAGTGTGTGCCTCAATTTTGTGTTCTGTGATCTCTGTTATTCATAATATATATAAAATATTTAGATTCAGGTTTGAGCAGCAATATTTGCAAATTTGCCGATGATACATGAGAGGTGATGCCGATGAGAGGGCACTGAACACGGAAAAAGACTCACTATCGCATCAAGACGATCTAAACAGGGTACTGAAATGGTTAAAAGATTGGCGGATGCAGTTAAATGGTGACAAATGTAAGGTTTAGAGGATAGGTAATGATGATAGAGTTACAAGATATAAGTTAGATGCAAGGTGCTGAGATTACGAAGTCGAATTACGAAAGGGATCTGGGAGTTATGATAAATAAGAATTTAAAACCAAAAAATCAATACATAAATGTTTGTAATAAGGCAAACAGAACACTGGGATTTATGTATCGAAATATTAGTAATAAGAACATAAGAACAAAGGTAACTGCAGAAGGCCTATTGGCCCATACGAGGCATCTCCTATCTATAACCACCCAATCCCACTCATATACATGTCCAACCCGCGCTTGAAACAATCGAGGGACCCCACCTCCACCACGTTATGCGGTAATTGGTTCCACAAATCAACAACCCTGTTACCGAACCAGTATTTACCCAAGTCTTTCCTAAATCTAAACTTATCCAATTTATACCCATTGTTTCGTGTTCTGTCTTGAGTTGATACTTTTAATACCCTATTAATATCCCCTTTGTTATGTCCATTCATCCACTTGTAAACTTCTATCATGTCACCCCTAACTCTTTGTTTTTCCAGTGAATGCAATTTAAGCTGTATTAATCTTTCTTCATATGAAAGACTTCTAATTTGGGGAATTAAATTTGTCATCCTACGCTGGATACGTTCAAGTGAATTTATATCCATTCTATAGTACGGCGACCAAAACTGAACTGCATAATCTAAATGGGGCCTAACCAGAGCAAGATATAGCTGAAAAACCACACCAGGTGTCTTGTTACTAACGCTTCGATTAATAAATCCCAGTGTCCTATTCGCCTTATTACGAACATTCATGCATTGATCCTTTTGTTTTAAATTCTTACTAATCATAACTCCCAGATCCCTGTCGCAATCCGACTTCGCAATCTCAACACCATCTAGCTCGTATCTTGTAACTATCATCATTACCCAGATTCAAAACTCTACATTTATCCGCATTAAACTGCATCTGCCAATCTTTTGACCATTCTAAAACCCTATTTAGATCAACTTGATGTGATAGCGAGTCTTCTTTCGTGTTGATTTCCCTACCGATTTTTGTATCATCTGCAAATTTGCAAATGTTGCTACTCAAACCTGAATCTAAATCATTTATATATATTATAAACAACAGAGGTCCCAGGACAGAGCCCTGAGGTACTCCACTAACAACATTATCCCTCTCTGACTTAACCCCATTTATACTAACTCTCTGTTTCCTTTGGAATAGCCAAGCCCTAATCCAACTTAATATAGCACCCTCAATACCATGAGCTTCTATTTTTTTTAATTAGTCTTTCATGTGGCACTGTATCAAAAGCTTTGCTAAAGTCAAGGTACACAACATCACAATCCTTACCACTATCAACTGCCTCAACTATGCTGGAATAAAAACTTAGCAAATTTGTTAAACATGAACTGCCATTTGTAAAACCATGTTGCGACTCATTTATTAATTTATGTTATTCAAGATGGAGACGAATTGTATTTGCAATTATTGATTCAAGTAACTTTCCCACAATAGACGTTAGGCTAATTGGCCGATAGTTTGACGGAAGTGATCTATCCCCTTTCTTAAAAATTGGTACCACATTAGCTACCTTCCATGACTCTGGCACTCTGCCTAACTCTATTGATTTATTAAATATGGTAGACAGTGGCTCGGAAAGCTCATCTTTGCATTCTTTAAGCACCCTGGCAAACACTTCATCCGGCCCTGGGGATTTGTTTAGTTTTAGTTTTACTAATTGTTTAATTACATCCTCCCTGGTAACTGCTAAACTCGTCAACCTGTCCTCATCCCCACCCACATAGACTTGTTCGGCTGAAGGCATTTTGTTAAGTTCTTCTTTAGTAAATACAGATATAAAATATTTGTTAAAAATACTTGAGGTTATCTTGAGATGATTTCGGGGCTTTAGTGTCCCCGCGGCCCGGTCCTTGACCAGGCCTCCACCCCCAGGAAGCAACCCGTGACAGCTGACTAACTCCCAGGTACCTATTTACTGCTAGGTAACAGGGGCATTCAGGGTGAAGGAAACTTTGCCCATTTGTTTCTGCCTCGTGCGGGAATCGAACCCGCTCCACAGAATTACGAGTCCTGCGCGCTATCCACCAGGCTACGAGGCCCCAGGCTACGAGGCCAACCAGGCTACTACTCATCTCCTTGTCATTATCCGTTATATGACCTGTCTCAGATCTGACCTGGCCCCAGGCTACGAGGCCAACCAGGCTACTACTCATCTCCTTGTCATTATCCGTTATATGACCTGTCTCAGATTTTAATGGACCTATCCTTTCCCTAGTCTTAGTATGATATAACTGAAAAAAACCTTTAGGATTTGTCTTTGCTTGCCCTGCTATGCGAACTTCATAGTTTCTTTTTGCTTTCCTTATCTCTTTTTTAACATTTCTAACCAGTTGTACGAATTCCTTTTCTAAAGTGACCTCCCTATTTTTAATCCTTTTGTACCAAGCTCTCTTTTTACCTATAAGGTTCTTCAAATTCTTTGTTATCCACTTTAGGTCATTTGTATTCGATCTATTCAATTTGTATGGTATACTACGTTCCTGTGCTTTGTTTAGAATATTCTTAAATAAGTTATATATTGAATCCACATCGAAAGCCCCATTTACGTCACCTATCGCTGGGTTCATGTCTTGCCCCAAGACTGGCCCACACCCCATACCCAAGACTTTCCAATCAATTTGACCCAAAAAATTTCTTAGGCTATTAAAATCAGCTTTTCGAAAATCTGGCACTTTAACAGAATTTTCTCCTACAGGTCTATTCCATTCTATGCTAAATCTGATTTCTTTGTGATCACTGTTCCCTAGCTCACTCCCTATTTCGTTGTCATTAATTTGTGTTTCCCTGCTAGTTAACACTAAATCTAAAATATTATTTTCCCGTGTTGGTTCCTTAATGCGTTGCGTAAGAAAGCAATCGTCAATTAATTCTAGAAAATCTTCTGCTTCACTATTCCCTGTTTTGTTCAACCAGTTTATTCCACTAAAATTAAAGTCACCCATGACATAAATACTGTTAGATCTAGATGCTCTAGATATTTCATCCCATAGATGCTTTGCTTCCATTCTGTCTAAATTTGGTGGCCTATATATAACTCCTATTATAATATTATTTGCTTTTTCGTTTAATTCTATCCAAATAGTTTCTGTGTGTGGCTCAGTTTTGATTCCCTCTTTGAGACTACATTTCAAATTGTCCCTAACATATATGGCTACTCCACCTCCTCGTCTAATATATCTATCTGTGTGAAATAGTTTAAATCCATTTATTTGACATTCAGCTAATAGTTCTCTATTGTCTACATTTATCCACGTTTCGGTAAGTGCAATAATATATATTTTTTCTGTGCAGACAAGTGCATTTAATTCGTTAATTTTATTTCTTAGACTTCCACTGTTAGTGTAATATACCCTAAGTGAATTGTTATTTTGAGGCCCTTCTCTTTCCCTGATCATTTTGCCAATTCCTTTCTCCCACAAACACATACTTTTATTACCTCCTTCCTCCAAATCAATTCCCATACCTCTATCTACTAACAGTTTAAACCCAAACAAACACCTCTAACCACTTCTTCCAACGAATTCGCAGCAGCAACAACCCCAGCCCAATAGCAACAACCCAACGACCAAACAGCTGCTACGAGAAAAGGTGTGGTTTCCTGGCATTGATCGTCAAGCAAAGGATATGCATTATGCCTGTGTCCCTTGCCAAGCTGCAGTGGATACTTCAAGACCAACACCTCTACAACCTTCACCACTACCTGCTGCACCATGGACGGAAGTATCGATGGACTTCTGCGGACCGCTACCAACTAGAGAGTAATTGATGGTAGTCATTGATGATCACTCACGTTATCCAGAAGTAGAAATCATCACTTCCACATCTGCAAAGGCTGTCATCCCGAAACTCAACAAGATCTTTTCAAACTTTGGCATTCCTGAAGTTGTCAAGACGGACAATGGACCGTCATTCAATGGACAAGACTTCGTCAACTTTGCTGAGCATATTGGATTCAAACACCGCCGTGTGATGCCACTACATCCTCAAGCAAATAGAGAAGTCGAGAGATTCATGCAACCTCTCATGAAAGCGGTACTCTGTGCTCATGCCGAAGGACGATCCTGGAAACAAGCTGTGTATGCTTTTCTCAGGAACTACCGTGCAACACCGCATGGAACACTGGGCAAGTCGCCTGGCGAACTTTTATTTGGACGTCCTATGAGAATCACACTACCTGTCATGCCAGCCGAGGTAACGGATATACGTCTCGCTCAGAAGGATGCACTAGCCAAGGGCAAAATGAAAATTGCTCATGATCAACGTGCAAAGGAACAATTCATAAAGGTTGGAGATACTGTTCTCGTTAAAAAGAAAAAAGAGGGAAAGCTAGATATTCCATATCATACAAAACCATATAAAGTGATTAATGTAAAAGGAACTATGGTAACAGCTAGTAATAGAAATCATAGTATAACACGTAATATGGCTTATTTCAAAGTGATTCCTACTAGTGTAGAAAATGATGAAGTGCAAAGTCGTACAAACGATAATGAAAAATTGAGCTATAACTCCGTAAACAATTCATCAAGGGATATTTTTGTATTTAAGGACTCTCGTCCTAAACGTCATGTTAAATGCCCTACACGATTTGATGATTAATTGTGTTCCTATGTAATGAAAAGTATTTACTTATTATGCTAAACTAAATTTAATATTGTTTGATTAATGCAGATCTCTCTTTCAATATTTTGTAACTTTGTATTACAGTTTCTTTCATGTTTGTTTAACATTGCATATGTATTTTTAACATTGAAATCCTGTGTGCTAAAGATTAAGTTGTTTAAATTATTTGTGTGCTTAATTAATGTTAAATGTATGCAATATCTTTTGATATGTTAATAACTTACTTTGTGTCAATAACTTTGCTTTGTGCTACAATGCATGGTAGACATCCTGTATTCATTCTTTTTAAAGAAAAGGAGGGATGTCATGTTCACAGAAAATGGTACCATCCGTTTTCTATGTGCGGCGGCTCAGATGCCAGAAGAAAAGGAGGGATGAAGAAGGTAAACAATAGAACGTACAGGACGCCCGCCAAGCTTGGTAGCTACTAGTCATGTAATCGTTTATAAGTATTAAAGTCAGTAACCAAGCAATGGCTTTATATCAACCCTACAACCAAGACCCCCTCAGACACACACAAACACCATAGTATCTACTGGCATTTTACCCTTTGCTTGGATCTGAAGGGTTTTAGGCTCACCATGCTGCAATCTGATAGTACCACAGGTGTATACCCCATCTTCAAGCAGCTATTAACTCATTCAAACCGACTTATAATTGTTATCCAAATATAAATGGTAACCTTTGTTCTTCAGTAGTTCAAAGCGGGAAGACGTTGGCACGCAGTTTAAAATCAGTCCCCCCAAAATTGGACAAAAACCTGAATTTTAGCAAATATTTAAAATTTTGATGCCATACCTTGTCATTAGTGGACATTTATCAGCTAAAATTTTGACTCCATATTTCGTCATTAGTGGACGAAAGTGTTAGAAACCTGTCATATGAAGAAAGATTGTCAAAGCTTAAGTTACACTCTCTAGAAAGGGGAAGAATTTTGAATGACATATGGTAGAGGTGCACAATAGGATGAATGGGCATAACAAAGAGGACATTAATAGGGTATTAAAAGTAACAACACAAGACAGAACTCGAAACAAAGTGTAAAAATTGGAAAAATTTAGATTTAGGAAAGAACTTCATGGGTAAATACACTGGGTTTGTATACCTCAAGGTTCATGTATGCAATATTACAGAGTTCCAATTAACTCCCATGTGTGCAGTTAATATATGTTATGTTTATGTTTTTTAAGTTAAAATGTTTTTGTTGATTTGTTTCTATATTTTTATAAGTAAAGCATGCTTACCGTCTTATTCCAAGTTTTATGATAACTTTACAAGGTTTAAAACATTAAGTTCAATATAATATTCTGGTTTTCATACAGGAATTATACGTTAATATAACATCATAATAACGTAATGATGTTGTGTAAATAATGTTATATTGATGTCACATAAATGTTATATTTATGTTATAAGAATGTAAATTGGATAGGTTTACATAAAGTAAACAAAAAAACAAAATGTTGACTGAAAATGATTTATTCATAAATATAAAGCATGAAAACATTATAATTCCTTAGTATTTACTATCATTTTAAAATTTTTACATAAATCTTAAAAAACTGTGTCTCAAGAATGCATGTTTTTAGTTATATATAATGGTTTTAAGGACGTCAGAAATACGTATTTATGTCAAAAGTTACAGTATTACCTTTGTGGCACCATTTAAAAAAATACACAAACGTTCTGTGTTTGCTGGGTGGTAGACAATTCCAGGAGAACCTGAAGATGTTCAGGGTAGAGAGCCCCTAGGTGTAGAGAAGATGTTCTTAGTGATTACTTACATAGAGTTGACAGAGTGCTTCAGTGTCATTGTCATGCAAGGTGCAGTGGAAGGTGGGTGACTGACCATTTTTGTATCAAGGAATATTCAAGATTTAACCCACTTGGTGAGGTTGGTAGCATAAGTGGCGAGTCAGGAGTTGGGCTACCATTTGATGTAAGCAGCTGATAAAGTCCTGATGGTATTGGATTGCAACCTGACTATAATAGCATGGAGTGTTGGAGTCATATTATTATTCTTGTATGTGTGTTGTACATGTTCTCTGTCAAGTAAATGTGTATAATTTGCCGGTGTTTGCCCTTGTCCTAGTGAGGCTTCCAAGAAAGTAGAGAAGAGAGAATCACAGCTGTGGACAGGGTGGTATAGAATTATAATCCAAAGAAAGGGGGATTGAGGAGATCATACCAAATAAGGAGAGAGTGAGGAGTCACAGCGACTTTCACTGGGTGTGTGTACATGACAACGAGGCCAGTGTTGGAGTCGCACCCCCTAAAAGTGTGACGCTGAGCCCCTCTCCAAGAGCAGGAAGCGTACAGGGTGATCTCCTGATCAAAGTACAAGCATTCTACGGGTTTTGGTTGGTTGTTCAGAAGGGATGTATGCACCTACCTACAACAACACGTAATAATAGAAAGAGACCCTGGGTTGGCAACACGGTATTCTATTTGAATTCTAGTACTGACCTTATATAGAAAGAGGTCCTGGGCTGTAGATACGACATTATATTTGAACCAAATAGCGTTACTGGGACGCTGAGAAGTTTACCCAGCTGGCGACCAGAAAGAAGAGGTGAAATTGAGGATATGGCCGGAAGTCTGGCAAAACATTGCACGCACAGATGGGCAGGCCTGGTGGGGAAGTCACACATTGCAGGATTGAGCTCAAGCAGTGTGTGCTGGGTTTTCTCCTCTCTCCCTCGGGTCCAAGGTGGAAAGATGCATATATTAAATAACTGAATAAACGTTATTGAGTAATCTTAGGATACTAGCAGAGGATAGGCGCTGATAATGAGTGACGTGAAATGAGATGTCGATACATTGGTGACGTGACGCTAGTTAACATCATGACCTCACTTGAGTTGTCACAAAAAATCCAGTCAGAGGACAGGAGAGACATCTCCCGCCAACACATCACAAGGCGCAGTGTGGTCACATTGCGACCCAAACGTCTTATGGTCAGAGCTACTCCACTGGACGGTCATGCAATCGGAAGAAGCAATACTTTAAAGGTCCTGAAGGACGTAACTGGCCTCAAACCCGCTGACATTAGTCAGGAAGGTGAAGATATCGTGCTCTACTTTTCATGTGAAGAGGAGCTAGAAAAACTCCTCACTAACGATGCCTTTCTTCGCAAAGAGCACTACCTACATCCTCACTTCCCACGTCAGTTCCTGGCCGGAAGAACTGTTTTTACCAGCAGGACCAGCCGGTGGATCGCTGAGCGACCTCAACATCATATCATAAACAATATCGATGACGAAAGTCCAAACCTGTCGGTATTCAACCTAGAGTTCTGCAACACCGACAAAACATCAATGAAGATTTCCATTCACCACCATAGCTGCGGCCACCCAGGCTGCCACACAAGGATTCTACTGCTTCGGCCTAAAAATACCACCCCACCAAACAAAAAAGGAACGATACCATGAGATCCAGCAGTGCTTTAAGTGCTACGAGCTCTCCCATCCGACCAACAAGTGTCAGCACCCTGTCCAGAAGTGTAGCCTGTGCGCACTGGACCATCACTACTCCATATGCAAGGCAACAGTCCATCACTGCTTGCTCTGTGATGGCAATCACCCCGCAATTTCCTACCGCTGCCCCCGCAGACAGGAAATCATCAACGCCCAGGTTGAAGCCAAAAGAAACAACTCGTCTACCTCCTCGACCAGAGCCCCAAGCGTTCAACTCACCACCTTAGCTCTCACTAGTCGACCAGAAGACTTTCCGGTCCTACCAACATGTGGCTCCTCCCAGCAGGCGACACAGCCTTCTCATTGGGGACCCAAGGTCCCCAAGGTCCCACAGGCTCCTTCACAGCCCCCTGCATCACGTGCAGGCATTATCCCTGGTCTTCTTAAACTAGCGGAAAGGCTTGCAGGACCAGACAACCAGCGCTTTGTCAGTGAACTAAACGCATTATACATAGACAATGGCCTGGGCCCCATCATAGTCACTAGCGTAAATCTCAGTGCCTCCTCTACCACTCCGGAGACTACTACCAGGACGACCAGGTGGTCAACTTCAACACCGACTCCAGAACCGCCCATGACCCGGGCGACACAAACAGAGGTAATTCCTTCTCCAGCTCCCAACACTCCTACCATCACTATCTCAGCAGCCGCGCTAGCAGACGTGCTGTCTACAAACGATGACAGCACCACCAGCGCTCCTGAAATAGCTACAACCACCAATCAACGACACCTAAACCTACCTAAGGCTGCGAGGCGAAAGACAAAAACGCCCACTACGGAGGTTACGGACTCCTCAGACGAGGAAATCATAGTAGGAGCTCCACCGCCGCATCACAAATACGACACCAACACGGTTCAAGACTTCCTCATGGAGGCCACGTCACCAAACTCTAACGACAGCACTGCCCAGCCAAAGTCGCAGGCAAAGAAAAAACGGAAAACCTAGAGGGCTACGCTAACCCCACCAGCTCCATAACTGGTATAGCCAGCCCTCGAAAACCATCATGAAGACCCCCATCCATCGCCACAGTAACTCTAGTATCAGCCACTGATACAGATAATGGCTCCAAAGAGCCTCCACTTACGGGCTCACCATAGCCCGTGCTACTGGAACTTATTGTTCTGAGTAGCGAATCTTAAACAACAACAACTTCAAGTTGTTGCAGTCATCAGAGGTGGACTAGCATTCCGGTGTCCTAGAAATAAAGAGGAATACGGCCCTGGATGCAGCGTTTACGTGACATCTACAGAGCATTACTGCTATGGAAGCTGTCAAGGGGGCGACACACACACGTTACCTCTCGGTATTTATGAAGATTTGAAGACAATCTCAAGCCAAGTGGTGATCATACCTGTGTGGAGCTCTAAATTGTGATTTCCTCTGTTAGAGGAAGATTAACAGGTGTCTTTGTGTGGAGCCTGCCGAACGACTGTGTGAACTCAAGTCAGGAGTGGAAGAAGTCTTGTGAGCCAGTCCTGAAGCATTTTTGTGGGTGGCCTATCGCAGTTCAATGTCTGAGCTCCAGTCAGTGAGCGTCCTCACGTCAGAGATTTCGGGGTGAGCCTGTTTAATCAGTTGTTAATTAAGTCATTAGTGTTTGATCGTATGCGCAGCGATCATAGTGAACATATGTATATATAAAGAATATATATTTTATTAAGACAGCGAGCTAAAATAAGTAGTTAAATTTGGGAGGACATGCTAGAGGGAGCGATGGTACCTCCGCCCTCGCCAAAGGTCAGTGGATGACTGAGCGGGCCATTACGACGCGTCACACTTGCGGGTGGCAGCTCCAGACGTGTCGAGGCATGTTCCTAGGTGGACCTGCCCAGGGTGGGGGAGGACCCACCTCAGTGGAACCGTAGTGCCAGCATAAGGATGTTTGATGGAGGAGTTTTATTTTATATGAATGCATCTAATTATGTTTTGTTAGAAAAACATTTTTATTGGCATGTGTTATGATCTCAGGCTACAGGAGGAAAGTCTACCCTCTTGAGAGTTATTCTGCCAGGCCTAACCTAATTATGAGGTTAAGGAGATATAGACCTGGATATTTATATAGTAAACACTTGATAAGAATATAAATACATGACTGGTCATGAGATGTGGAGAGTTTGCTGGGGATGTGAGGCTCGTTTCTGACGACGTTGATTTCACTTGATCTGAAGAAATCATGAGGGGAGGTCGTTCTCTGAGCTCCTCGTGAAGAAGGACCCCTGATTGATATACCTTCAAGAAGGAAGTATGCACACGTTTCGGCAGTGGAATCGATCTGGAAACGTGTCAGCTCAAGTCCTGGACGGCAGGAAGAGTTGTGAAGCCGTCCTGATACATTTTCGTGGGCAGGCATGTGAGCGCCCTGGTCAAGCGTCAGCGAGTGAGCGTCCTCGCAGGAAACAATTTTGTGGTGAATAGGTGAAAACTCTTCTAAAATGGACATTTACTGTGCAATGGTACAAAATCATTTAGGTATATATGGTGGAAATTGGCTTAAATTAGGTGGAATGGCTTAAATTAAACCAACTTTAATCTAGCTTTCGATATGTCAAGTCTGGTTAGGGTCGGTTAGGTTGTCTAGGGCAGGTTGGAATAGGCGAAAACTTGGCTAAAATGAGCTTTGACTGTGCTATGTTACAAAACATTTTTGGATATATTTGGTGGAAATTTTCTTAAATTAGGTCGAATTTAGGTGGCATACCTTAAATTTCGTTGACTAACCAAATCCAGGTTTGGATATGCTAGGTCAGGTGAGGTCGTGTAGGGTATATATATAATATATATATAGTATATATGTCGTACCTAGTAGCCAGAACGCACTTCTCAGCCTACTATGCAAGACCCGATTTGCCTAATAAGCCAAGTTTATGAATTAATTGTTTCTCGACTACCTAACCTAACCTAGCTTTTTCTGCTATCTAACCTATAAAGATAGGTTACGTTGGGTTAGGTAGGGTTGGTTAGGTTTGGTCATATATCTACGTTAATTTTTACTCCAATAAAAAAAATTGATCTCATACATAATGAAATGGGTAGCTTTATCATTTCATAAGAAAAAAATTAGAGAAAATATATTATTTCAGGAAAACTTTGCTTACTAGGCAAATCGGGCCTTTCATAGTAGGCTGAGAAGTGCGTTCTGGCTACGACATATATATATATATATATATATATATATATATATATATAATATTATATACATGTATATATATATATATATATATATATATATATTAGTGACGGGAAAGTGTTGGAGTGTTTATGTTCGGCAGTCCTCCAATGGCAGGTGTCAAAGCCTGGTCACACTTTAACTTATCACAGACAACAGGCAAGCAGTCTACTTTTGTTTAGAGGGAGGAACACGTAAAACAAAATATGAACAATGAAACTAATATATTTACTTTAAACATAAATGAAAATAAAGAAATCTCGGGAAGTTAAATTACAGTTATATAATAAAGAAAATGTAAAGACAATGTGAAATACAAAATTACAATGTTAAAATGGTGCCGAGAATATCGGGTATGGCTGAAACCTCCCTTCGTATACGAGCTAATGAGTGAGTATGCCAGAGAGAAGTGTCAACCGTAAGAGCACAAGGAATATTGTGAAGTGGATAGCTGGTCCGGCTCAGACGTCGATTCGTGTAGAGGGTGCTGAAGTGCTGGGTACAGGTGCGTGGCTGGCGAGTCGCCAATCAGAGGCAGGCAAGCTGGTGAAGGGTAGTTAGCTGGTTTGATGAGCCGGCATGAGGAGGGTGTGTGGAGTGGGGGATGTTGGATACGTTTTGCCTCCTGGTCAAAACGTTTTGTGCTACTGGTGACGTATCTTGAATGTAGCATCTTATACTTGTGTCTTTGGCGTAACTTGAAATAGGGAAGAGCAGGCTCAATCTCTCTTGAAAGAGATTATCGTCACAACTCTCCCCCGAAGCCTGCGGTTCCGGTGAAGTTACGTCTTCAGGAGGTAGAGTGGTAGGTGGAGCAGCCTCTACCTCATTGACTCTGCAGAGGGCGTCTGCTATGATGTGGTCAGACCCTTTGATGTAGAGATCTCCAGGTTAAATCTGCAGATATCAAGCCCATCGTCGAAGCCGTCGAATGTTGAATTGGGCTTGCTGCAGGAAGTGTAGGGTGTTGTGGTCCGCGTAGATGGTGGTAGACCGAGCACTTTGCAGGGACGATTTGAAGTGCTGCAAGTTCAGGACGATGAGTAGCTCCCTGTCGATTGTGCTGTAGTGCCTTGTAGCTGTAGTCGCTAACGGGTAGATTCTCCTCGCCTCTATGTTGCATTAGGTCACCCCCGATGCCGGTACCACTGGGGTCGACATGGAGGATGAAAGGCTTCGTGATATCTGGCGAGGTGAGAATAGGATTAGAACATGGCAAAGGAGCACTATTATAGTAAATTGGGATGAAGATCAGGTAGGATTTCCGAGTTGGAAAGCACCAATTTAGTGTTAATGCTTTCGGGAGAAGCAGGGAAGGTTTCACTGTGGAGGTATGGACCTTTAGATGTAGAGACATATCAGCACAGTAGGGGAATACCTTTATACTGCTTTAGGAGGTTGACGTCGCACAACTGGGTCCTCCGCCGCCTATCTGGAGTCTCAAGAACGTAGTTGTTCCTGCACTCCTTGATACGGTAGGGTCCTGAAAACTGGTTTTTCAAGGGAGAACCTGGGATAGGAAGGTATGCCAATACGAAGTCTCCTGGTTTAAATTTCCTCAATTTGCTACTCGTCAAAATGATTCTTCATCCTCTTCTGGGCTTTCAATAGGTTGTCATTAGCAAATTTACGTAATCTAGAACGTGTTTTAAGTTTTGAAGAAACTGAGGCACATTCCGAGGGTCACTGAAGGTGGCATTACGTAGAGAGTCCTTGAAAGCTTTGAGAGGAGTACGGCACTTGCGTCCGTAGAGCATCTCATAAGGAGATACTCCTAGTGACTCATTGGGGAGACTTTGAAAAATGCACATTATGAGATAAAGTTGTCTATCCCAGTCCTTCAAAGTCTCATTGCAGAATTTCTTTAGGAGTGCTTTAATAGTCTGATGACTACGTTCAAGAGAACCCTGTGAAGCAGGATGATAGGGGCTGGACAGTACCTGTGTGATGTTGAACTCCAGAGTCTTCCTGAAGAGATCACTGATGAAGTTGGTGCCACAGTCACTTTGAACCTCTGAAATCCATACTGGGTGAAGATCTTCAATAGGTGTTTCACCACTGTAGCAGCCGTAATGTTCTTTACTGGAACTGCTATGGGGAATCTGGTGGTAGGACACAGTTAGTATATAGGCGTTGCTAGAACTGGTCCGAGGTAAAGGACCAACACAGTCTATGAAGAGTCTATGGAAAGGTTCCGCAGGCACCTGGATGGGTTTCAGTGGAGCCTGGGGAATAGAGATGTTAGGTTTACCTGCCATCTGACATATATGACACTCTTGGACGTATTTCTTTACGTCTTTTACCATACCTGGCCAGTAGTAGTCTTGTCCGATTCCGTGGTAGGTTTTGTTGAAGCCATAGTGAGAAAGAGCTCCGTGGGCCAGGTGTAGAATATCGGGCCGTAGGCTGGTGGGAATCACTAGTTGTCCGACATTGGCCCAATCATCATCCAGCTTGCTGGGTCTGTATCTGCGGTAGAGCAATTCATTCTCTAGGAAGAACCCAGGGATACTGTCAGGTTGAGTCTCAGCCTGGAAGAATAATGGTGTCAAGGTAAGATCTTCCCTCTGTAACTTACGGAACTCCAACTTCGTAAGATTTGGAGGTAGATTCTGAGGGTCTTGAGGGACAGCGGTAGTAGTAGAGTCAGCTGGTTGCGGTCGTGCAGCTTGTGCACGGGTGGTCACCAAAACCGGAGGAGAAACTTTATCACTCTTGAACCTCCGCTGGAACATATTCAAAGATGGGATTATCCATTACAGAAGTACACACCTGGGGTTTGTCCGTGATGATCAGGTGGGGCGGTTGCAGATCTTCTGCCAAGTCGTTGCCAAGGAGAAGATGCACTCCAGGCATGGGAAAAGGCTTTTCCCTGATGGCGACTTTGACTTCACCGGTCACGAAGGGACAATCCAGGTGGACTCTGGCGAGTGGATATGGAGTGGTGGCAGTGAGGTCAGTGATAAGGACGGTTTCCCCGGTGTAGGCGACGTTAGACACAGCCGATTTCAGCATAATAGACTGAAGAGCCGCTGTGTCCCTCAAGATCTTCAATTTGAAACTTACCTCCGAATCTGTACCGTTGGTAGAGACAGTTCCAGTATACAGGTGTTTACTGAAGAGAGAAAGATCATTAACATTAACACCAACATTCATTACAGGCTTACCGGACATAGGAGGAGTCTGTTTGGGTTTAGTAGATTCATTGCTCTTTTATCGAGCCTTCACACATCTATCTATGGTATGTCCATAGAGTTTGCAATACTTACAATACAATTGTGAGCTCGCTTGATCTGTACTCACTTTATCGTTGTACCAAGACTTCTTACTGGGAGGTGGTGATGGTGTCAGCCGGTGGATGAGGCTGTAGGTGTCAGCCGACTTCGCACATTTGATGTAGTCGGTTACTTCTTTATCTGCTAGATATAAACGGACGGAAGGGGGAACACGTCTCAAGAATTCTTCAACTAGCATGAGGTTGACGAGTTCTGCAAATGTAGAGACATGTGCTGCTTCCAGCCATTTCATGAAATATCTTTTTGTATTGGCAAATTCTAGAAAGGTGGTGTTACTTGCCTTAAGATGATCACGGAATTTTCGTCGGTAGCTTTCGGCGGAGAGAAGGTAGGCGTCCAACACCGCTTGTTTCAGGGTCTGGTAGTCATTCTCAGACGCTAAGGTACTAAGAGTAACTGCAGCTCTACCTGTAAGATGAACTCTGAGAAGGGTGGACCATTGGTCAACAGGCCAGCCAAGTTGATTAGCTAGGGTCTCAAAGGTGGTAAAAAAGACGTCGATCTCAACGAATGGTGGCATTAACTTCCTTGCATGGGAGATAGTGAAACTTACTGGAAGACTGGCGGTAGCTTGCTCGCGTTGAGTGAGGTGCGTAGTTTCCAACGAGAGTTCTTGTTGACGACATTCTATAGCCATAGCAGCTTGCCGTTTGTCATGCTCGCGTTGCATCTCCAGGTGACGATGTTTTGCATCAAGCTGTACTCTCTCACGCTCAGGGAGTATTATTGTCTCACGTTCCTGTTCTTTCCTCAAGGCTGCCTCTCGTTCTCTTAGGGCCGCCTCTTGTTCTTTCCTTATTGCGGCTTCTTTCCTCATTTGTAGAGCTTTTGCCAGGGCAGCCTCTTTCTTGCTCTCGTTCCCTCAGGGTCGCCTCCCGTTCCTTCATTTGGAGAGCTGCTTGTTGTTCCTCTCTAGCTTGGCGAGCTCGAGTTTGAGTTTCATAGTTGCCAAATCAGTTATCTGCAATAGAGTTTCGTGAGTGTCAGAGTCAATTTTCCCTTCTAAGAGGTAATCCCTGATTAGGTTATGCATTTCATTTTTGTTGGCTCCATGGGGAACATCTAGTTGATACTCTTGTGCAAGAGTTTGTAATTCAGTCCTCTTGGCACGACATAATGTCCCTATTTCACCAGCTGGATCGTTACGGAAAGCTTGGAGACGAAACATGGTGAAAGATAGCAAATAAATGTACACGAATATAATTGTGATATGGTAAATGTCAGAAACAGGATAACGTGGCAACTGGTAACAATCTTGTGGAATTTTAGTCTTTAACAATTAAAGTTAATTATAGGATGGTAAATGATTAGTCAAAGTCGCCGGAAATCTTGTACCCGGTACTCTATGCAAGAGAATAAAGGCAAGAAAATCTTATTAAATAAGTGAAACAGTTTCTAAAACAAATCAAACATTTAATTGCCCCAAAAGTGAATTAGGTAGTCCAAGAATGTAGGCATACCTTGCCGAGTCTATAGGACATAAGCAAGGGTTTCCCCACTAAATGAATATGATACTTACAGAATTAGCGAACTATGTGCTCTGTAAAAAGAAAGCTAATTCCCTACCTAAGTAAATATCATCATCTCTGACCGACGTGTAGGGGTGCGAGTGTCAACTGGTGACGAGAACTGCTGCTGAGGTCCCAACTCAGCAACAAAGTCCGTGCTAGAGGAACTATGGCCCTCTTTTCCTCCTTCGGTCGGATTGCAGAAGATAGGGTGCTTTGACCCAGACAAACCAAAGTACCAGGGTACCAAAATGATGATCTGCCGAAAATATGAGAAATGTCCTAGGGACAAAAGGTGGTAAACACGAGTAATAACACGGAGGGAGAGATGACAAATTAAGAGAATGACTGAGTCCTCCAGTCACCACGTAATCCAAAATTATCTCACACTCACCATATGCTACTCTGAATGCACAATACACAGCACCATATAAATATAAAAATTAATGATAATATTGAAAGGCTACTTTAGCAAAGGGAAGTACGCTTACCACAAATTGACGTTCTGGTACTAGTACCCGAGTGAAGCTCCTAGGACAGGCCCCATTAAAATGTGACGGGAAAGTGTTGGAGTGTTGATGTTCGGCAGTCCTAGAATGGCAGGTGTCAAAGCCTGGTCACACTTTAAACAAAAATATAGACTGCTTGCCTGTGATAAGTTAAAGGGAGGAACACGTAAAACAAAATATGAACAATGAAACTAATATATTTACTTTAAACAAATGAAAATAAAGACAAATCTCGGGAAGTTAAATTACAGTTAAATAATAAAGAAAATGTAAAGACAATGTGAAATACAAAATTACAATGTTAAAATGGTGCCGAGAATATCGGGTATGGCTGAAACCTCCCTTCGTATACGAGCTAATGAGTGAGTATGCCAGAGAGAAGTGTCAACCGTAAGAGCACAAGGAATATTGTGAAGTGGATAGCTGGTCAGACTCAGACGTCGATTCGTGTAGAGGGCGCTGAGGTGCTGGGTGCAGGTGCGCGGCTGGCGAGTCGCCAATCAGAGGCAGGCAAGCTGGTGAAGGGTAGTTAGCTGGTTTGATGATGAGCCGGCGTGAGGAGGGTGTGTAGAGTGGGGGGATCTTGGATACGTTTTGCCTCCTGGTCAAAACGTTTTGTGCTACTGGTGACGTATCTTGAATGTGGCATCTTATACTTGTGTCTTTGGCGTAACTTGAAATAGGGAAGAGCAGGCTAAATCTCTCTTGAAAGAGATTATCATCACAATATATATATATATATATATATATATATATATATATATATATATATATATATATATATATATATATATATATATATATATATATATATATATATATATATATATATATATATATATATATATATATATATATATATATATATATATATGTCGTACCTAGTAGCCAGAACTCACTTCTCAGCCTACTATTCAAGGCCCGATTTGCCTAATAAGCCAAGTTTTCCTGAATTAATATATTTACTATAATTTTTTTCTTATGAAATGATAAAGCTACCCTTTTCACTATGTATGAGGTCAATTTTTTTTTATTGGAGTTAAAATTAACGTAGATATATGACTGAACCTAACCAACCCTACCTAACCTAACCTAACCTATATATATAGGTAAGGTTAGGTTAGGTAGCCAAAAAAAGCTAGGTTAGGTTAGGTTAGGTAGGTTAGGTAGACGAAAAAACATTAATTCATGAAAACTTGGCTTATTAGGCAAATCGGGCCTTGCATAGTAGGCTGAGAAGTGAGTTCTGGCTACTAGGTACGACATATATATATATATATATATATATATGTATGTCGTACCTAGTAGCCAGAACGCACTTCTCAGCTTACTATGCAAAGCCCGTTTTGCCTAATTAGCCAAGTTTTTATGAATTAATGTTTTTTCGACTACCTAACCTACCTAACCTAACTTTTTCGGCTACCTAGCCTAACCTAATCTATAAAGATAGGTTAGGTTAGGTTAGGTAGGGTTGGTTAGGTTCGGTCATATATCTACGTTAATTTTAACACCAATAAAAAAAAATTGACCTCATACATAATGAAATGGGTAGCTTTATCATTTCATAAGAAAAAAAATTAGAGAAAATATATGAATTCAGGAAAACTTGGCTTATTAGGCAAATCGGGCCTTGCATAGTAGGCTGAGAAGTCCGTTCTGGCTACTAGGTACGACATATATATATATATATATATATATATATATATATATATATATATATATATATGTCGTACCTAGTAGCCAGAACGCACTTCTCAGCCTACTATGCAAGGCCCGATTTGCCTAATAAGCCAAGTTTTCCTGAATTAATATATTTTCTCTAATTTTTTTCTTACGAAATGATAAAGCTACCCATTTCATTATGTATGAGGTCAATTTTTTTTTATTGGAGTTAAAATTAACGTAGATATATGACCGAACCTAACCAACCCTACCTAACCTAACCTAACCTATCTTTATAGGTGAGGTTAGGTTAGGTACCCAAAAAAGTTAGGTTAGGTTAGGTTAGGTAGGTTAGGTAGTCGAAAAACAATTAATTCATGAAAACTTGGCTTATTAGGCAAATCGGGCCTTGCATAGTAGGCTGAGAAGTGCGTTCTGGCTACTAGGTACGACATATATATATATATATATATATATATATATATATATATGTCGTACCTAGTAGCCAGAACGCACTTTTTGGCCTACTATGCAAGGCCAAATTTGCCTAATAAGCCAAGTTTTCCTGAATTAATATATTTTCTCTAATTTTTTTCTTATGAAATGATAAAGATACCCATTTCATTATGTATGAGGTCAATTTTTTTTATTGGAGTTAAAATTAACGTAGATATATGACCGAACCTAACCAACCCTACCTAACCTAACCTAACCTATCTTTATAGGTTAGGTTTGGTTAGGTAGTCGAAAAAGTTAGGTTAGGTTAGGTTAGGTAGGTTAGGTAGTCGAAAAACAATTAATTCATGAAAACTTGGCTTATTAGGCAAATTGGGCCTTGCATAGTAGGCTGAGAAGTGCGTTCTGGCTACTAGGTACGACATATATATATATATATATATATATATATATATATATATATATATATATATATATATATATATATATATATATATATATATATATATATATATATATATATATATATATATATATATATATATATATATATATTACAATAAAGGTGAAAACATGGGGGGATACATAAGGGATAAATGTAAGGTGAAACATAGAGGCTGCAGAAGGCTTATTGGCCCATACGAGGCATCTCCTATCTAAACACAAAGATTAATCCAGTGTAATTGGCCTATTATGTTTGGACATTGTCTTCTATGTTGGCATCGATATGTTCTTGTCTTGTCCTTACTCTCATGGTGGGTAGAGTAAATAGTTCCGTGATTTGGGTGTTCATGGTAGGTCGCTCTATTCTTATGTGAATTGCCTCAAGAATTTGTAATCTTCTAGCATCTTGGGTTTTGTCTATTATGCAGGTATTCTTGTTCAACATTTCTCTGGTTAGAGTAATGTCATGGGCTTGTCTCATGTGATTCCTAGGGGCACCAGATTGAAGATGGCATGTCAAACGCCTCGTCAGCTTGGTCGACGTCATACCTATGTACTTACATTGAAGGTTACATCCTTCGTGGGGGCAAGTGTACATGTATACAACGCTTGACTGCTGTAGAGGGTTCTCCGTCGGCTTCGGGCTGTTTTTGATAAGGAGTTCGGAAGTCTTCTTGGTTTTGTAGAATATTATCAGGTTTATGTTTTGGTTAGGAGTAGTGCTTTTTACTCCTTTACGGATTATTTCTTTCATTATTCTTTCCTCTTTTATATGTTCACTGTGCATGGTTGATTTGTAATATAATTTTATTGGGGGTGTTGTGGTTTCTGTTCTTGGTTCTGAATTATACCAACGGTCCAAGTGTCTTCTTATAGCAGCGTTTATTTCCGCGTTGCTATATCCGTTGTTCACCAATACCTGAGTTACTCTTTCAAACTCTCTACTCACGTTGCTCCGTTCAGAGCAGTGGGTAAGCGCTCGACGAATATAAGCATTGAGAACACTGGCTTTGTATCTTTGGGGGCACTCACTTCTACCGTTCAGGCATAATCCTATGTTGGTGTGCTTGGTATATACGTTGGTGCTTAAAGAGGTTCCTGTTTTTGTTATTAGTACATCCAGGAATGGCAGACTGTTATTTTCACTATTTTCATGTGTAAATCGGAGTACTGACTCTCTCTCTAGGTGTCTTTTTAAGTCAATTAGTTCATCTGAGTCTTTTACTATTACGAATATGTCATCTACATAACGGCAGTATACAGTAGGTTTTTGTCTGCTACTGAAGACCCTGTCTTCGATGGTTCCCATATAAAAATTAGCAAATAAAACTCCTAAGGGGGAGCCCATTGCTACTCCGTCTATTTGTAAATACATTTCTCCTTGTGGACTGATGAAAGGGGCTTCCTTTGTACATGCTTCGAGAAGACTTTTCAAGTGTGGCTCAGGTATGTCTAATTTGGGGGTGCTCTCGTCTCTGTATACTCAGTCCAGTATCATTCCTATGGTTGTGTCGACTGGGACGTTGGTAAATAGGGATTCAACGTCCAGGGAAGCGATGATTCCATCGGGCTGGGTAGATTTGATCAATTCTAGGAAATCTGCTGATGATTGTAGACTAAACTTACTTGGAGTGTATGGAGTTAGGAGTTCATTGAGTGTCTTTGCCAGGTGATAAGTTGGGGTTGGTATTTGGCTGATTATAGGGCGTAGTGGGTTACCTGGTTTATGTGTCTTAACATTGCCGTAGGCATATCCTAAGCCATAGTCGCCTTGAAGTTTATTGAAATGCACACTACCTTTCTTTGCATTGATTGCTGTAATTGTTTTGTTTACTTTCCGCTTAAGGTCTTCTACGGGGTTCCTCGTGATTCGTTGAAATTTAAAGTCGTCACTAAGGATGTCGCTAATTTTGTTCATGTATTCATGGGTAGGAATCAATACATATGCTGCTGTTTTGTCGGCTTTTCTTATTGTTACGTCTTTCAGATTTTTTAGTTGTTTCGCTGCTTCTTTGAGTCGTGGGGTTAAGATTGTAGATGAATATGTTCCTCGTTTTTTCCCTGCTTCTGCAAGTAGTTCAGCTTGAAGTGTGTCAGTGGTGATGACTTTTTTGTTGTCTTCTAGCTTATGGATATCGTCCAGAAGCATTTCGATTTCCAGGCGTTTTTGATGCATCTTTGGTTTAGATAAGAATTGACAATTTAGACCAAGATTTAAGAGGTCTCGTTGGTTCTGGGTAAGATCATAAGAAGTCAGGTTAATGTAGCCATCTTTAGGACGAGGGATTTTTAATATATATATTGTCACGTGGGGGGTGGGCCGGGGCTCTGCTAGCACTCAGCTGCTAGGGGCTCAAAAGGCCGAATACTCAGCCCCTCCGACTCCCGGGATTTACCGGAGTCTCCTTGGTCACACAGGAGAGGACCAACAATGCCCACCTCCGCAGGTCTTTGCTTCCACCACAAAAGGGGGTGCCACTGATTCACCCTGGAAGCCCTTCAGTCAAACACGGGGAAACTGCTGTTAACAGTTCCGGCCTAGACCCGTGGAGGAGTGAAGGAAGATTCAGGCTTACCTTATAATAATAACCTTCCTGAGTCTTGCCTGCCAGACAAAAAGGTTGCAGGAACTCCTTTCCCGCCTGTCTTCTCTATCTTCTTCTTAACAAGGTCGCCAGCTGGGTTATTATATCTGCACCCCAGCAATGCAGTTCAGTGGGTGTATTATATATTGCTTGTAGCCAGAAGATTGCTACTCCCATAGATCTGCTACTAGACTGTTAGCCCAGGGTACTCTCCCAGCTAGGTCTGTGTGGCTTGGCCTCTCTATAGCCACTACGTTAATAGTTGCCACCATACAGGCACTGATACTGATCGGATGGCTAAGGGTGCACTTTTATGTAAGTCTGTGCTGTCTTTACCACTCTCCAGGCAATAAGAACTTCTTTAGAGAACGTAGTGTTCCCTAGGTGGTACTATGATAACCTTCGTGTATGCTCATAGAGAAAATATCATAATGGAGGCACACTTAAACACAGTGATAAAATGTGTGAATTTACTGATGCAAATTACATGAACACACACACAATCACAAGTAATACATGAATATGGAAATAAGGATAATAAGTCTGGAGATCGTCAGCCTCTTCTTCCACGACCTCCAACACTCCTTCAACTGGGCAGAAGGACAGGAGTCCCACACTCTCTCACAGGAGGGCCTCTTCACCACGTCGGCGCCTCTTCTTCACTGTCCTGCCATCCATCCATACACACTGTCCTCTCTGACAGTCCTGGACACAAGCTGCCTTGCAGCCTATTCTACTACTAAAGTATTAATGTCCTGTTGCCACATACATAAGTAAATATTGTGGCCTAACTAGCCTACTCACACAAGGGGTAATGGGAGGGGAAAATGATCTACCTTACATTCCTGGCTCACGACGCCTGTCCCTCGATGGTGTGAGGTTCCCACACTTCCTTGGGTCGATCCTTGACGATCCAGGACGTTCCACGGGTCCTCAGGTGTCGTGGAGCCTTCGCGTCGTCGCCGTTCCAATCCCTGAGATTCAGCTGCCCCAATCCTGGTTCATAGATGGGCGCTGAGCTAATCACTATTTTTCCCACACTCGCCCCTTCCACAAGGCGTTGCTCCTTGTCCTAGGCACGGTGTCGTCCTTCCAAGACCCTCAGTGGATGTGACCCGGTCACAGCTAGGCTTGCCCGCCACACCTTTTCAGGCCCCCAACGTCCAGCGTCGCCGCCCAGCGTCATCGCCGAATATTTCCCAAGTTTGGCCCTCTTTCGCTCAATAAACTTGGTTCCTTTTTGCTTCCCAGAAGCGCGGGGTCTCCAATACAGCAGATTGGCTGCAATAGCCAGCACTAATCCACTAAGAAAGGCTTGTAGAGCCTCTAATCCTTGAGAGCAGACCGAGGTGCGTCCTGTCGCTTCCAAGGTCGGGTCAACTCTGACGTTGGCGCCGCCCGGGGCACTCGGTGACGTCATGGCGGGCCCTGATTGGTCGCCCGCGACCTAAGTCGGTCAATCCGCGATCGGCTAGTGTCCCTTCCAAAAGGTCATATCTGCATTAGGGGATACTCTTTCATTTTATATCAGGGCGCCAATTGCCCCTTATTCACAACTTATAATGTAACATTCTCCCTTAACTGGCAGCCGGTCTGGTCGCCACATATGTCAATAGACTCCCTGAACCTCAGAGAATCAGTAGGGAAAGCTGATATGACTCTTTAAACCGGGAAACGAAAGAAATAGGAGAGGGCACCGTAACAATATATATATTATATATATATATATATATATATATATATATATATATATATATATATATATATATATATATATATATATATATATATATATATATATATATATATATATATATATATATATATACAATCTTTGGACAACACCCACCAGTGGAACTCGAACCCAGAAAGCACAACTACCTTCTGGTAGTTGTGACATTTTTCACAAGAGTCCCACTGGTGGGTGTTGTCCAAAGATTGTTTATCTTCACTTGTGGTTTATGCAAGTATAGGCATATATATATATATATATATATATATATATATATTAGTATATTTTGGTAGCAGTTTTTCCTGTAGACATATATTATTAAATATGACCGAAACAGTAAGATTAATAATTCTAACACGAATTTTCTCAATCTTTCGTACATTTCTTTTCACTGTTGGTGGTAATTCAAAAATCAATTCTCCAAAATTCATTTTTATTTCTAGTCTGACGCGACACTTGAGCGCGTTTCGTAAAACTTATTACATTTTCAAAGACTTTAGTTAACACATACACAACTGAATAGAACTTACACATCTCCGTTTTGTTTATATCTACATTTGAGTGAGGTGGATGGGGTGAGGTGGTATTAATAGGGTATAAATTTCATCAACACAAGACAGAACACGAAACAATGGGTATTGAATGGAAGTGATTGTAGAAAGCCTATTGGTAAATATTTCTTGATGCTTCTATATTGGAGCGGAGTCTTGAGGTGGGTAGAATATAGTTGTGCATTAGTTGGTTGTTGATTGCTGGTGTTGACTTTTTAATGTGTAGTGCCTCGCAAACGTCAAGCCGTCTGCTATCGCTGTATCTATCGATGATTTCTGTGTTGTTTACAAGGATTTCTCTGGCGATGGTTTGGTTGTGGGAAGAGATTATATGTTCCTTAATGGAGCCCTGTTGCTTATGCATCGTTAAACGCCTAGAAAGAGATGTTGTTGTCTTGCCTATATACTGTTTTTTTTGGAGCTTACAATCCCCAAGAGGGCATTTGAAGGCATAGACGACGTTGGTCTCTTTTAAAGCGTTCTGCTTTGTGTCTGGAGAGTTTTTCATGAGTAGGCTAGCCGTTTTTCTTTTTTTATAGTAAATCGTCAGTTGTATCCTCTGATTTTTGTCTGTAGGGATAACGTTTCTATTAACAATATCTTTCAGGACCCTTTCCTCCATTTTATGAGCTGTGGAAAAGAAGTTCCTGTAAAATAGTCTAAAAGGGGGTATAGGTGTTGTGTTAGTTGTCTCTTCAGAGGTTGCATGGCGTTTCACTTTCCTTCTTATGATGTCTTCGATGAAACCATTGGAGAAGCCGTTGTTGACTAGGACCTGCCTTACCCTACAGAGTTCTTCGTCGACTTGCTTCCATTCTAAGCTGTGGCTGAGAGCACGGTCGACATATGCATTAACAACACTCCTCTTGTACCTGTCTGGGCAGTCGCTGTTGGCATTTAGGCACATTCCTATGTTCGTTTCCTTAGTGTAGACTGCAGTGTGGAAACCTCCGCTCTTTTCCATGACTGTTACATCTAGAAAGGGCAGCTTCCCAAACTTTTCCATCTCGTAAGTGAAACGCAGCACGGAACTCTGCTCAAACGCCTCCTTCAGCTCCTGCAGATGTCTGACATCAGGTACCTGTGTAAAAATGTCGTCAACATAGAAGTAGAGACTTCGAGATATATATACATCTCAAATATCTCCACTTCCCGAGGGCACCAGACAAGTGTGAGGTTAGTCTGCGTTTTTCATCAAGTCACTGTCAATGTGAGAGAACTCGTGTCCAGCTTATAAGCCTATACTTGCATAAACCACAAGTGAAGATTAACAATCTTTGGACAACACCCACCAGTGGGACTCGAACCCAGAAAGCACAACTACCTTCCAGTAGCTGGCATAACTAGTATGCTTTAACCCACTACACCATCAGACCTTACAAAAGAAGTAGGCAGTTCGAGATAAATATCCCAAACATCTCCACTTCCCGAAGGCACCAGATGAGTGTGGGGTCAGTCTGCATTTTTCGTCAAGCCACTGTCAATGTGAGAGAACTCGTGTCCACCACACTCATCTGGTGCCTTCGGGAAGTGGAGATGTTTGGGATATATATCTCGAACTGTCTACTTCTTTTGTAAGGTCTGATGGTGTAGTGGGTTAAAGCATACTAGTTATGCCAGCTACTGGAAGGTAGTTGTGCTTTCTGGGTTCGAGTCCCACTGGTGGGTGTTGTCCAAAGATTGTTAATCTTCACTTGTGGTTTATGCAAGTATAGGCTTATAAGCTGGACACGAGTTCTCTCACATTGACAGTGGCTTGACGAAAAATGCAGACTGACCCCACACTCATCTGGTGCCTTCGGGAAGTGGAGATGTTTGGGATATATATCTCGAACTGTCTACTTCTTTTGTAAGGTCTGATGGTGTAGTGGGTTAAAGCATACTAGTTATGCCAGCTACTGGAAGGTAGTTGTGCTTTCTGGGTTCGAGTCCCACTGGTGGGTGTTGTCCAAAGATTGTTAATCTTCACTTGTGGTTTATGCAAGTATAGGCTTATAAGCTGGACACGAGTTCTCTCACATTGACAGTGGCTTGACGAAAAATGCAGACTGACCCCACACTCATCTGGTGCCTTCGGGAAGTGGAGATGTTTGGGATATATATCTCGAACTGTCTACTTCTTTTGTAAGGTCTGATGGTGTAGTGGGTTAAAGCATACTAGTTATGCCAGCTACTGGAAGGTAGTTGTGCTTTCTGGGTTCGAGTCCCACTGGTGGGTGTTGTCCAAAGATTGTTAATATATATATATATATATATATATATATATATATATATATATATATATATATATATATATATATATATATATATATATATATATATATATATATATATATATATATATATATATATGTGTGTGTGTGTATATCACGAAAATAAACACGTGATTAAGAATGTGACAATGTCAGACCACGGAGGAAAAATGAAACAGGAATTCCTGTTTCATTTTTCCTCTGTAGTCTGAAATTGTCATATATATATATATATATATATATATATATATATATATATATATATATATATATATATATATATATATATATATATATATATATATATATATACATATATACATATATATACATGATTCCTTCCCGAGTTTCGGACAAGGAACTCGGCAGTCATACTATAGAATTGATCCTATGAAGTTATGCAACTGGCATAACAGGTACGCCTTAACCCGCTCCACCACCTGCTCAGACCCTTAAAAGAGATGGTAATTTCGGGGTATTTATATACCCCAAAGATCACCACCTCCCAAGAGCACTAGAGCAAGTGAGGGGTCATTTATACGTTTATTTCATCAAGTCCCTGTTAATATGGGAAGACACAGTGTCTATGCTTAAGGCACAACTCTCCTAAACACGAGAGTGAAGTATACAACTTTAGAACACTTTCCCACCAGGAGACTCGAACCCTAGCCAGCACAGAAACCTTCAAGCAACTGGCATAACAGGTACGCCTTAACCCGCTCCACCACCTGCTCAGACCCTTAAAAGAGATGGTAATTTCGGAGTATTTATATACCCCAAAGATCACCACCTCCCAAGAGCACTAGAGCAAGTGAGGGGTCATTTATACGTTTATTTCATCAAGTCCCTGCTAATATGGGAAGACACAGTGTCTATGCTTAAGGCACAACTCTCCTAAACACGAGAGTGAAGTATACAACTTTAGAACACTTTCCCACCAGGAGACTCGAACCCTAGCCAGCACTGAAGCCTTCAAGCAACTGGCATAACAGGTACGCCATAACCCGCTCCACCACCTGCTCAGACCCTTAAAAGAGATGGTAATTTCGGAGTATTTATATACCCCAAAGATCACCACCTCCCAAGAGCACTAGAGCAAGTGAGGGGTCATTTATACGTTTATTTCATCAAGTCCCTGTTCATATGGGAAGACACAGTGTCTATGCTTAAGGCACAACTCTCCTAAACACGAGAGTGAAGTATACAACTTTAGAACACTTTCCCACCAGGAGACTCGAACCCTAGCCAGCACAGAAGCCTTCAAGCAACTGGCATAACAGGTACGCCTTAACCCGCTCCACCACCTGCTCAGACCCTTAAAAGAGATGGTAATTTCGGAGTATTTATATACCCCAAAGATCACCACCTCCCAAGAGCACTAGAGCAAGTGAGGGGTCATTTATACGTTTATTTCATCAAGTCCCTGTTAATATGGGAAGACACAGTGTCTATGCTTAAGGCACATCTCTCCTAAACACGAGAGTGGAGTATACAACTTTAGAACACTTTCCCACCAGGAGACTCGAACCCAAGCCAGCACAGAAGCCTTCAAGCAACTGGCATAACAGGTATGCCTTAACCCGCTCCACCACCTGCTCAGACCCTTAAAAGAGATGGTAATTTCGGAGTATTTATATACCCCAAAGATCACCACCTCCCAAGAGCACTAGAGCAAGTGAGGGGTCATTTATACGTTTATTTCATCAAGTCCCTGTTAATATGGGAAGACACAGTGTCTATGCTTAAGGCACAACTCTCCTAAACACGAGAGTGAAGTATACAACTTTAGAACACTTTCCCACCAGGAGACTCGAACCCTAGCCAGCACAGAAGCCTTCAAGCAACTGGCATAACAGGTACGCCTTAACCCGCTCCACCACCTGCTCAGACCCTTAAAAGAGATGGTAATTTCGGAGTATTTATATACCCCAAAGATCACCACCTCCCAAGAGCACTAGAGCAAGTGAGGGGTCATTTATACGTTTATTTCATCAAGTCCCTGTTAATATGGGAAGACACAGTGTCTATGCTTAAGGCACAACTCTCGTATATATAAACGTATAAATGACCCCTCACTTGCTCTAGTGCTCTTGAGAGGTGGTGATCTTTGGGGTATATAAAAACTCCGAAATTACCATCTCTTTTAAGGGTCTGAGCAGGTGGTGGAGCGGGTTAAGGCGTACCTGTTATGCCAGTTGCTTGAAGGCTTCTGTGCTGGCTAGGGTTCGAGTCTCCTGGTGGGAAAGTGTTCTAAAGTTGTACATATATATATATATATATATATATATATATATATATATATATATATA
>NC_091173.1:38532071-38569571 GCF_040958095.1 Procambarus clarkii
ATATATATATATATATATATATATATATATATATATATATATATATATAAATATGTCGTACCTAGTAGCCAGAATGCACTTCTCGGCCTACTATGCAAGGCCCGATTTGCCTAATAAGCTATGTTTTCCTGAATTAATATATTTTTTCTAATTTCTTTCTTATGAAATGATAAAGCTACCCATTTCATTATGTATGAGGTCAATATTTTTTTATTGGAGTTAAAATTAACGTAGATATATGAACGAACCTAATCAACCCTACCTAACCTAACCTAATCTATCTTTATAGGTAAGGTTAGGTTAGGTAGCCGAAAAAGTTAGGTTAGATTAGGTAGGTTAGGTAGTCAAAAAACAATTAATTCATGAAAACTTGGCTTATTAGGCAAATCGGGCCTTGCATAGTAGGCTGAGAAGTGCGTTCTGGCTACTAGGTACGACACACACATATATATTGTGACGGTAACGCGTTGGTGTTCGGCTGTTCAAAGCTAGGGGTATGGCCTCGTCACATAGAATAAAAAAAGAAATAGAAAATCTGGAACTTCGTCTGTGGTAAGGTAAGGAGAAGACACACAAAACACAAGTAAATTTTAACAATGCAATTTTAATTACATTAGATAAACAAAACATGAATAAAATGGACATACAAATTCGTATAATAAAATCAATCAATCAAAATAATAAGAATAATTAAATGGCAAAATGAAAAGTTACGTTAAGACAAGTGAGCAATAACAAGCTGTGCAATATACAATAAAATGAGAGGTGCAGGAATATTGGCTTTTAAGCTATCACCTCTCTCAGTACACGTAAGCCCAAAGCTTAGTCTACCAGGAAGAAGTGTTAACCGAATGAAAGCACTGAATATTCTGAGGACTGAGGTCGTGGCGGCCCCAGACATCAAGTAGTATGGTGGGTTGAGTGCAGTTGCAGCCAGACCGGCGGCCTATCAGTGAGGAGCCAGCAACAAGACAGGTAGTTTGGCGGTTTGAGGTGAAGCAGGTGTCCCTGGCTGCATACGTTTTGCGCTCTGGCAAACCTTGGAGATGTTATTGTCGTTGTTGGACATTTCTTCCATAGTAGTTTTATATATTTGTTGCGACGTATTTTTGGAGGGAAGAGCAGGCTCAATCTCTTGAAGGAGATTATCGTCACAACTCTCCCCCGAAGCCTGCGGTTCTGGAAGAAGTACGTCGTTATGTGGTGGAGTAATGGATGGAGTGGCTTCTACTTCATAAACTCTGGAGAGATCATTGGCTAAGATGTTGTCGGAATCTTGGTATAGTGTGTCTCCAGGTTGAATTTCTGCAGTTAGCAAGCCCATAGTAGAAGACGTTGAGATGAGAAGTGGGCGTGCTGCAGGAGGTGTAGGGTGGTGTGGTCCGTGTTGATGGTGGACCGAGCACTTTTGAGGTGTGGAGTGAAGTGCTGGAGCTTCAGGATGATGAAGAGTAGCTCCTTGCCAATTGTTCCGTAGTTCCTTGTAGCAGTAGTCGCTGACAGGTGTATTCTCCTCGCCTCGTTGCTGCATCACGACACCACCAATGTCGGTACCACTGGCGTCGACATGGAGGATGAAGGACTTATCTGACGAGGTGAGAGTGGAATTAGAATAGGGCAAAGGAGCACGATTATTATCCTGAAAGTATTTGGGAAGATCATTAAGGAATTCGGAATTAGAAAGCGCTGACTCCTTGTCAGTGCTTTCGGGAGGAGAAGCTGGGAAGGTCTCACTGTGGATGTAGGGTTCTGTGGAGGTAGAACAGTTAATCAGGACAGTGGGAGGAGTACCATTATATTGCTTCAGGAGGTTGTAGTGGCACAGCTGGGTCTTCCGCCGCCTATCTGGAGTCTCTATGACGTAGTTGTTGTTACTTCTGCACTCTTTGACGCGGTAGGGTCCTGAAAACCTGTTTTGTAAAGGTGAACCTGGGATAGGGAAGTATGCTAGAATAAAGTCTCCTGGCTTAAATTTTCGTACTTTGCTGGTCTGGTCGTAATGAGTCTTCATCCTCTCCTGGGCTTTCAATAGATTATCATGGGCAAAACGGTGGACTCTCTCTAGAATGTGTTGAAGGTTTTGAAGAAACTGGGGCACATTCTGATGCTCACTGAAGGTGGCATCTCGGAGAGAGTCTTTGAAAGCCTTAAGGGGAGTACGGCACTTACGGCCGTAGAGCATCTCATAAGGAGATACTCCTAGGGACTCATTGGGGAGACTTCTGTAAATACACATTATAAGGTCGATTTGCTTATCCCAATCCTTAGAGGTTTCACTACAAAACTTTTTCAAGAGTGCTTTGATAGTCTGATGACTACGTTCAAGAGAACCCTGTGAAGCAGGATGATAGGGGCTGGACAATACCTGTTTGATGTTGAACTCCTCCAGTGTCCTTTTGAAGAGATCACTGGTGAAGTTGGTACCACAGTCGCTCTGAATCTCCCTGGGAAATCCGTATTGAGTGAAGATCTTCAATAGATGTTTTACAACCGTAGCAGCCGTGATGTTCTTCACTGGAACTGCTATGGGAAATCTGGTGGTAGGACACAGGATGGTTAGGATGTAGGCGTTACCTGAACTGGTCCGAGGTAAAGGACCAACACAGTCTATTATGAGTCTGTGGAAAGGTTCCGCAGGCACCTGTATGGGAATCAGTGGCGCTCTGGGAATGGAGATGTTCGGTTTGCCTGCCATCTGACATGTATGACACTGTTTTACGTACCGTTTGACGCTATTTACCATACCTGGCCAGTAGTAGTCTTGACGAATTCCATGGTAAGTCTTGTTGAAGCCGTAGTGGGAGAATGCTCCGTGGGCCAGGTGTAGAATAGTGGGCCGCAGGCTGGTAGGAATCACAAGTTGTTCGATGTTGGCCCAATCGTCCTCCTCCTTCAGTTTACTGGGTCTATATCTGCGGTAGAGCAAGTCGTTCTCTAGGAAGAACCCAGGAATACTGTCGGGTTGAGTCTCAGCCTGGAAAAACAATGGTGTTAAAGTAAGATCTTCCCTCTGCAACTTACGGAACTCCAACTTGGTCAGATGCGGGGGTAGTTTCTGAGGGTCTTGAGGGACAGCGGTAGCAGTAGAGTCAGCTGGCTGTGGACGTGCGGCTTGTGCACGGGTGGTCACGAGAACCGGAGGAGAAACTTCATCACTCTCTTGAACCTCTGCTGGAACATACTCTAGAATAGGGTTACTTGGCACAGAGTTACACACCTGGGGTTTGTCCATGACGATCAGGTTGGTCGGTTGCAGGTCTTCTGCCAAGTCGTTGCCTAGGAGAAGTTGCACTCCAGGCATGGGAAAAGGCTTTTCCCTGACGGCGACTTGGACTTCTCCGTTCACGTAGGGACAATCCAGGTGGACTCTGGCGAGAGGGTATGGAGTGGTAGCAGTGAGGTCAGTGATGAAGACAGTTTCTCCGGTGTAGACGATGTTGGGCACAGCCGACTTCAAGATGATCGATTGAAGAGCCGTTGTGTCCCTCAAGATCTTCAATTTGAAACGTCCCTCCGGATTTGAACCGTTGGCAGAGACAGTTCCAGTATACAGGTGGTTACTGAAAAGAGAAAGATCATTAACATCAACACCAACATTCATCACAGGCTTACCGGACTTAGGAGGAGTTGGTTTGGGTTTTTGTTGGTCGGTGGTTCCCTTGTATTGAGACTTACCACACTTGTCTATGGTATGTCCATAGAGTCTACAATACTTGCAGTACAGTTGCGAACCAGCTTGATCGGGGCTCACTTTCTCGTAACTGTACCACGACTTCTTACTGGAGGATGGTTCGGGTGTCAGCCGGTGGATGAGGCTGTAAGTGTCAGCCGACTTAGCACACTTCAGGTAGTCGGTTTCTTCTTTATCTGCTAAGTAGAGACGGACAGGAGGCGGCACACGCCTCAAGAATTCTTCAACTAACATCAGGTTGACGAGTTCTGTAAAAGTAGAGACATGTGCTGCTTCCAGCCATTTCATGAAATATCTCCGTTTTGTGTTAGCAAACTCAAGGAAGGTAGTGGTACTTGCCTTCAGGTGGTCACGGAATTTCCTTCTATAACTTTCAGTAGAGAGGAGGTAGGCGTCCAACACTGCTTGTTTCAGAGTGTGGTAGTCATTCTCAGACGCCAAAGTACTGAGTGTGACTGCAGCTCTACCTGTAAGATGGACTCTGAGAAGTGTGGCCCATTGGTCGACAGGCCAACTGAGTTGATTAGCAAGGATTTCAAAGGTGGTAAAAAACACATCAACTTCTGCTTCTACAAAGGATGGCATTAACTTACTTGCATGTGATATATTAAAACTGACGGGAAGATTGGCAGTAGCTTGCTGGCGTTGAGCGAGGTGTGAAGTTTCCAACGTGTATTCTCGTTGACGACACTCTAGAACCAGAGTCGCTTGTTGCTTGTCATGTTCGCGTTGCATCTCCAACTCGCGTTGTTTGGTTTCAAGCCGTACTCATTCACGTTCACGGAGTAAGGCAATCTCACGTTCTTGTTCTTCCCTTCTCAAAGCAGCTTCGCGTTCTCTGAGGGTGATTTCTCGTTCTTGTTCTTCCCTCCGTATGGCAGCTGTTCGTTCTTCAATCTTGGCCAGCTCTAGTTTGAGTTTCATCGTCGCCAAATCAGTTTTATCTGCAATATAGTAAGTTTCATGAGTTTCAGAGTCTATCTTACCTTGCTCTAAATAGTAATCCAGCAACAGGTTGTGTAGGTCATTTTTGTTGGCTTGGTAGGGAACTTCTAGTTGATACTCATGTGCAAGAGTTTGTAATTCAGTCCTCTTGGCACGACTTAAAGTCCCTATTTCACCTGCTGGATTTGCACGGAAAGCTTGGAGACGAAACATGGTGAAATTAGCAAATAAATGTAACACGAATATTCAGTTATAGTGAATGTCAGAAACAGGACAACGTGGCAACTGGTACCTATCCTGTGGGATCTTTAACAATTAAAGTTAAGTAAAAGATGTTAAATGATTAATTTAAATCAAGGGCGCAGGAAATCTTGTACCCGGTACTCATGTAAGAGGATAAGGGCAAGAAAATCCTACTAACAAATGAAATAGAGTTTCCAAAACAAATGAAACAGTTAATTGCCTCAAAAGTAAAATTGGTAGTCCAAGGATGTAGGCATACCTTGCCAAGTCTCTATAGGACATAAAGCAAGTTTTTCCTACTGAATTTAATATGATACTTACAGAATTAGCGAACTTTTGTGCTCTGAAAAAGTAAGCTAATTCCCTACCATTGTATGTATCATCATCTCTGACTGACGTGTAGGGGTGCGAGGTGTCAACTGGTGACGAGAACTGCTGCTGAGGTCCCCATTCAGCAACTAAAGTTCGAGCTAGAGGAACTATGGCCCTCTTTGTCCTCCTACAGTCAGATTGCAGAAGATTGGGTGCTCTTGACCCGGGGCAGACCACAGTACCAGGGTACCAATATGATGATCTGTCAAAATGAGAAATATCCAAGGGACAAAGATGGTAAACACGAGTAATAACACGGAGGGAGAGATGACCAATTAAGAGTATGACTGAGGCCTACAGTCACCACGTAATCCAAAGTTGTCTCACCTTCACCATATGTTACTCTTGTAATGCACAATACACCGCACCATAAAAAAATGAAATTGAATATGAAAAATAGTAAAAGCTACGTTAACAAAGTTAAATACGCTTACCATAAATTACCACTTGGCACCAGTACCTGAGTGAAGCTCCTAGGACAGGCCCCCATATAATATGTGGCGGTAACGCGTTGGTGTTCGGCTGTTCAAAGCTAGGGGTATGGCCTCGTCACATAGAATTAAAAAAAAATAGAAAATCTGGAACTTCGTCTGTGGTAAGGTAAGGAGAAGACACACAAAACACAAGTAAATTTTAACAATGCAATTTTAATTACGTTAGATAAACAAAACATGAATAAAATGGACATACAAATTTGTATAATAAAATCAATCAATCAAAATAATAAGAATAATAAAATGGCAAAATGAAAAGTTACGTTAAGACAAGTGAGCAATAACAAGCTGTGCAATATACAATAAAATGAGAGGTGCGGGAATATTGGCTTTAAGCTATCACCTCTCTCAGTACATGTAAGCCAAAGCTTAGTCTACCAGGAAGAAGTGTTAACCGTATGAAAGCACTGAATATTCTGAGGACTGAGGTCGTGGCGGCCCCAGACATCAAGTAGTATGGTGGGTTGAGTGCAGTTGCAGCCAGACCGGCGGCCTATCAGCGAGGAGCCGGCAACAAGACAGGTAGTTTGGCGGTTTGAGGTGAAGCAGGTGTCCCTGTCTGCATACGTTTTGCGCTCTGGCAAACCTTGGAGATGTTATTGTCGTTGTTGGACATTTCTTCCATAGTAGTTTTATATATTTGTTGCGACGTATTTTTGGAGGGAAGAGCAGGCTCAATTTCTTGAAGGAGATATATATATGTGTGTCGTACCTAGTAGCCAGAACGCACTTCTCTTCTTCTATATATATATATATATCACTAAGAACTCTTTGACCCGGCCAGGATTCGAACCCATGCCGTCCAGGATCACCCCTAAACGTACACAGTACCGTGACCACCGCACCAATGATCGTCTAGACGATCGTTTAGACGATCATTGGTGCGGTGGTCACGGTACTGTGTACGTTTAGGGGTGATCCTGGACGGAATGGGTTCGAATCCTGGCCGGGTCAAAGAGTTCTTAGTGATATATGGCTTGCGCGTTCATGCAGCTTTCTCACATATATATATATATATATATATATATATATATATATATATATATATATATATATATATAATATCTTAGGGGTAAGGAATTAGCATGTTCATGAAATAGTGTAACTTTTCCTATTTGGGGTACGAACTATATGGGCAACTCATGTAATGTATGGACAGAGGTGACATAGGCCTGTATGTGAGGATATGGGATGCTCATATTTAGTTAGTTTAGCTTTTGCTAGGTTGAATTTGGTTAAATTTGTTTAGTATAAGTATATTTTTGATAGATTTAGATGAATTTAGGTTTTAATAGGATACTTTTTTGTAGGATATATTAAATTTGCTTAAATTATCATAGAAAATACTGACTTCACCTAACACCACCTGCCCTAACATAACTAAGGCTAGAACAATTATGTCTTTTAGATGGTTTGCAAAAATAAATGTTGGTGGCCTGATTGGAGAGGATGTAACAAGAGGGTTGGTATTAATAAGACATTAAAAACAATGGATATATGCTAGATGAATAGTTTAGCACTAATAATGGTGAAATATTAATGGAAAAAATATGTGTTTTATATTGAACTCATAGGAAGTCAGCTGTTCCATTCTTATATGTCAAATTCTGACTTTTGGGGAGTTGGTTAAACTCAGCATATTATAATTAATGTCCTAAATATACCTAGAAAAATATGCAAATTGTGAAATGTTTGACCAAGTTAGTTGTGTTTGTATTTGTACATATAGTTCAATTAATATACTTGTGTATTAATTATGCAGATTATGTATTTTGCATAAATTGTATGATTATTGCAATTATGTATTGATTATATTCCTTTAAATTGTGTATAATTTTGTGCAAGTTGTGTATTAATTGTATGTGTTTTTGTATGTGTATTTGTGGAAATTGTGTATTTAATGAATCTGCGCTAGTTATGTATTGTTCATATTTTGATAAGTTGTGTATTGATTATATTTTTGAGCAAGTTGTGTATTAATTGTTTATATGTCATAACTGTATTTGTGCAAATCGTATTTTTGTTCTGGTTGTATATTTTCATATATGGGGTGTTATGTATTGTCGTATTTGTGCTAGATATGTATTTGTGCAAGTTGTGTAATAATTATGAAAGATGTGTAATATATGTGAAAGTTTTGTATTAATTGTGCATGTTGTGTAATTGCATATGGACGAATTGTTTATTTATACCTTTGTGTATTGATTGGCATTGTGCAAGTTGAGTAATTATATAGCAAGTTTGCTTGTATTAATTGTGCAAAGATGTATAATAATTACACAATTTGTGTAATAATTCTCCGTGTTTTATAAAAAAAATTGTGGTAATAGTGTATTTATTCAAGTTGTGTTTTTAATTTGCTGAAGTGGAACTGGTGCTACTGTATTTTTGTGTGCAAATTGTGTATTTTGTGTATGTTCTGTATATGTAATCTGAAAAAAATGATATTCATGTGTAAGCATATTTTGGTTTATGAGACAATGTGTGGGTATTTTGTGAAAATTATGTTTGTGAAATTGTGTAAATTTAGTGAAAGTGCATTTTTGATTGTCTAAATGTATAAGAAATTTGTTATATTTGTGTAAATACCATACTTTGTGTACATTTGATACTCTGAGTGTACATGCAATATTGTGTAAATGGTATATTTTTGTGTGCAACTGACATTTGTATGTAAATGTCATATTTTTGTCTATTGATGGCATATTTTGTATGATGGTATATTTTGAGTGTAAATAATATATTTTGTGCATAAATGGCATATTTGGTATGTAAATGCTGTATTTTCTGTGTATGGCATAAATTACATCTGATTAATGGGGAAATGGTGGCAAAAACCAGGCTATTCTATGATTGTATGGGTTGTGGAGTATGTGTAGGTATTTGTGAATGTTGGTTTAGAAACTAGTTAGCTGATTTGCGTAGCAAGACTAGGATTTTTTTTAAGGTGGAAATGATTAGCCTATGAATATAGAGGCTAGCATCCAGATGAGTAGCTAGATGGATGAATTGAGGTGCAACATTTGGATAGCTATTTGATGGATGTGAGGACAGTTGACTAGCCTATGAACACAGCTACTAATTCCGCTGAGTGGGGATTCGTCGCTCTGCTACCGGAGGGCGCTGACGTTCGGCCCGGACTGTCAGTGTTGACCTGTAGCTGCTGTGTGGTGGTCGTCTTGTTGACGGTGTGGTGCGGCCATTGGCCAGGGCCTGGCGGGTGTTATGGCGTCGGCTAGTGGTGGCCGTGTTTGCCGGGTCGACACCGCCCGGCTTGATTTCTCGGCGCCCGTTGACTGGCGCTTGGTGGAGGTTGCCCTTATGGACGTTCTGAGAGTGGAGTACCCTGATCTCTACGGTTTAGAGAAACTTTCTCCTACCCGGGTGGCGGTGACGTTCTCCTCGGCGAGTGTGTATCAACTGTTTGTGCGCCGCTGGGGTACGCAGACGCATGTACTTCCGGATTCTGCTGTGACGGTGGAGGTCTCAGATCCGTGGGGATCCCCTGACGTTTGTAAGTGTCCATGGTGCACAGGTGCAGTTTCCTGAGGATGCGCTGTGTGCTGCGTTCTGTCGGTATGGTGAAGTGGTGGGGCACCGTCATACCTGTCTGCATAGTGGGCGCCTGAAAGGGCTCCATATGGGTGCGCATACTTTGCGCATGCGGCTCTCTGGGGCTATTCCCTCCTGGGTGGCTGTGTGTGGATTTTACATGCGTGTGTTTTACCAGGGTCAGACTCGCTCCTGTTTCCGGTGTGGTGAGGTGGGACATTTCGCTGCTGCTTGCCGTGCCCCTCACTCGGCAGACCCATCCGTGTTCCATGGGGATGATTTCCCGCTTTTGCCGGAGGCGGGGCGCCCCCTGTGGTCTCTATGGGCGCACTTGGAAAGATGTCTTGCCCTGTTGTCCCTGTCTCTATGTCTGCTGCTGGTCCCTCCACTTTGCCAGTTGACACTGCTGTTCTTGCTGCTCCTGCTTCAAGTGCGCCTTTGCTGGTGGCGGCGGAGGTGAATAGAGTCCCGTGTGACGTCTTGGCGTCCAACGCGTGTGGTGTGCGGTCGAAGGGGCGGCCCGTGTGCTGTGGCCAGTGCGTTGCCCGAGGCCGGGGGTGGTGTTGCTTCGGTGTATCCTGATGGCCAGCCCTGCGGTGTTCCTGTGGCTGGTGACGTGGTGCCGCCGTCTGCGGTTGGTTATGCTGTGCTTCCTGTGGTTGCGCTGGAATCTTCTGTTCCTCGATGGAAGTGTGCTCCGCGGGATTGGTCGCACGGCCGTGGGCCCCCTGGGAAGAGGATCGAGGCTTTGGATGGTATGGCTTTGGATGGTGTGTGTGTGTGTGTGTGTGTGTGTGTGTGTGTGTGTGTGTGTGTGTGTGTGTGTGTGTGTGTGTGTGTGTGTGTGTGTGTGTGTGTGTGTGTGTGTGTGTGTGTGTGTGTGTGTGTGTCTGTCTGTCTACCCAGCCACACCCATCCATTGAAACACACCCAGGACCACCCATTCATTGAAGCACACCCAGGACCACCCATTCATTGAAGCACACCCAGGACCACCCATTCATTGAAGCACACCCAGGACCACCCATTCATTGAAGCACACCCAGGACCACCCATTCATTGAAACACACCCAGGACCACCCATTCATTGAAACACACCCAGCATCACCCATTCATTGAAGCACACCTTGCCACACCCATACATTGAATTACACCACAGCCACGCCCACGCAGTGAAGCACACTCATTTACTCCCGCATATTGAAGCCCACATCCAGCCACACCCACATATTGAATCATATCCAGCCACCCCTATACAATGAAGCATATCCAGCCACCCCTATACAATGAAGCACACTAAGCCACACCTAGCAACTCCAACACATTTAAACACACCTAACTATACCCACACAATGAAGCACACCCACCCACACCAACACTTTAAAGCACAATCACCCACACCCACACATTGAAGCACATCTACCTTCATCCACATATTGAAGCACACCCACCCACATCCAAAAAAATTAGGCACACTCAACCATACTCTTACACTGAAGCACACCTTCTCCCCACTGAGTAATTCCCCCAATTGACGGTGAAACAGGATATATTAAATTAATTTTGCATGTATTTTGTATTATTTATTCATATAATAAAATTATATGAAACAGGATTAGGCATAAACCCCGAGAATGAATCCTCAGGTATCAGAAAAGGAGGGACAAGATTTACTTTAAGATTAGAATTAAATCAAAGTATAAAAGGGATTATCTGAGGTATTAAATAACTGCTTGCAGACGTGCAGAGGGTGGTAGTCCCAAGCATGGGGCTCGAACCATTTAACAGAAAGTATAATAATGGTTGGGGGGGGGGGGAAATCCAATTAGGAAATTAGGAAACCTAATCAACCCTACCTAACCTAACCTAATCTATCTTTATAGGTTAGGTTAGGTTAGGTAGCCGAAAAAGTTAGGTTAGATTAGGTAGGTTAGGTAGTCGAAAAACAATTAATTCATGAAAACTTGGCTTATTAGGCAAATCGGGCCTTGCATAGTAGGCTGAGAAGTGCGTTCTGGCTACTAGGTACGACACACACATATATATTGTGACGGTAACGCGTTGGTGTTCGGCTGTTCAAAGCTAGGGGTATGGCCTCGTCACATAGAATAAAAAAAGAAATAGAAAATCTGGAACTTCGTCTGTGGTAAGGTAAGGAGAAGACACACAAAACACAAGTAAATTTTAACAATGCAATTTTAATTACATTAGATAAACAAAACATGAATAAAATGGACATACAAATTCGTATAATAAAATCAATCAATCAAAATAATAAGAATAATTAAATGGCAAAATGAAAAGTTACGTTAAGACAAGTGAGCAATAACAAGCTGTGCAATATACAATAAAATGAGAGGTGCAGGAATATTGGCTTTTAAGCTATCACCTCTCTCAGTACACGTAAGCCCAAAGCTTAGTCTACCAGGAAGAAGTGTTAACCGAATGAAAGCACTGAATATTCTGAGGACTGAGGTCGTGGCGGCCCCAGACATCAAGTAGTATGGTGGGTTGAGTGCAGTTGCAGCCAGACCGGCGGCCTATCAGCGAGGAGCCGGCAACAAGACAGGTAGTTTGGCGGTTTGAGGTGAAGCAGGTGTCCCTGGCTGCATACGTTTTGCGCTCTGGCAAACCTTGGAGATGTTATTGTCGTTGTGGGACATTTCTTCCATAGTAGTTTTATATATTTGTTGCGACGTATTTTTGGAGGGAAGAGCAGGCTCAATCTCTTGAAGGAGATTATCGTCACAACTCTCCCCCGAAGCCTGCGGTTCTGGAAGAAGTACGTCGTTATGTGGTGGAGTAATGGATGGAGTGGCTTCTACTTCATAAACTCTGGAGAGATCATTGGCTAAGATGTTGTCGGAATCTTGGTATAGTGTGTCTCCAGGTTGAATTTCTGCAGTTAGCAAGCCCATAGTAGAAGACGTTGAGATGAGAAGTGGGCGTGCTGCAGGAGGTGTAGGGTGGTGTGGTCCGTGTTGATGGTGGACCGAGCACTTTTGAGGTGTGGAGTGAAGTGCTGGAGCTTCAGGATGATGAAGAGTAGCTCCTTGCCAATTGTTCCGTAGTTCCTTGTAGCAGTAGTCGCTGACAGGTGTATTCTCCTCGCCTCGTTGCTGCATCACGACACCACCAATGTCGGTACCACTGGCGTCGACATGGAGGATGAAGGACTTATCTGACGAGGTGAGAGTGGAATTAGAATAGGGCAAAGGAGCACGATTATTATCCTGAAAGTATTTGGGAAGATCATTAAGGAATTCGGAATTAGAAAGCGCTGACTCCTTGTCAGTGCTTTCAGGAGGAGAAGCTGGGAAGGTCTCACTGTGGATGTAGGGTTCTGTGGAGGTAGAACAGTTAATCAGGACAGTGGGAGGAGTACCATTATATTGCTTCAGGAGGTTGACGTGGCACAGCTGGGTCTTCCGCCGCCTATCTGGAGTCTCTATGACGTAGTTGTTGTTACTTCTGCACTCTTTGACGCGGTAGGGTCCTGAAAACCTGTTTTGTAAAGGTGAACCTGGGATAGGGAAGTATGCTAGAATAAAGTCTCCTGGCTTAAATTTTCGTACTTTGCTGGTCTGGTCGTAATGAGTCTTCATCCTCTCCTGGGCTTTCAATAGATTATCATGGGCAAAACGGTGGACTCTCTCTAGAATGTGTTGAAGGTTTTGAAGAAACTGGGGCACATTCTGATGCTCACTGAAGGTGGCATCTCAGAGAGAGTCTTTGAAAGCCTTAAGGGGAGTACGGCACTTACGGCCGTAGAGCATCTCATAAGGAGATACTCCTAGGGACTCATTGGGGAGACTTCTGTAAATACACATTATAAGGTCGATTTGCTTATCCCAATCCTTAGAGGTTTCACTACAAAACTTTTTCAAGAGTGCTTTGATAGTCTGATGACTACGTTCAAGAGAACCCTGTGAAGCAGGATGATAGGGGCTGGACAATACCTGTTTGATGTTGAACTCCTCCAGTGTCCTTTTGAAGAGATCACTGGTGAAGTTGGTACCACAGTCGCTCTGAATCTCCCTGGGAAATCCGTATTGAGTGAAGATCTTCAATAGATGTTTTACAACCGTAGCAGCCGTGATGTTCTTCACTGGAACTGCTATGGGAAATCTGGTGGTAGGACACAGGATGGTTAGGATGTAGGCGTTACCTGAACTGGTCCGAGGTAAAGGACCAACACAGTCTATTATGAGTCTGTGGAAAGGTTCCGCAGGCACCTGTATGGGAATCAGTGGCGCTCTGGGAATGGAGATGTTCGGTTTGCCTGCCATCTGACATGTATGACACTGTTTTACGTACCGTTTGACGCTATTTACCATACCTGGCCAGTAGTAGTCTTGACGAATTCCATGGTAAGTCTTGTTGAAGCCGTAGTGGGAGAATGCTCCGTGGGCCAGGTGTAGAATAGTGGGCCGCAGGCTGGTAGGAATCACAAGTTGTTCGATGTTGGCCCAATCGTCCTCCTCCTTCAGTTTACTGGGTCTATATCTGCGGTAGAGCAAGTCGTTCTCTAGGAAGAACCCAGGAATACTGTCGGGTTGAGTCTCAGCCTGGAAAAACAATGGTGTTAAAGTAAGATCTTCCCTCTGCAACTTACGGAACTCCAACTTGGTCAGATGCGGGGGTAGTTTCTGAGGGTCTTGAGGGACAGCGGTAGCAGTAGAGTCAGCTGGCTGTGGACGTGCGGCTTGTGCACGGGTGGTCACGAGAACCGGAGGAGAAACTTCATCACTCTCTTGAACCTCTGCTGGAACATACTCTAGAATAGGGTTACTTGGCACAGAGTTACACACCTGGGGTTTGTCCATGACGATCAGGTTGGTCGGTTGCAGGTCTTCTGCCAAGTCGTTGCCTAGGAGAAGTTGCACTCCAGGCATGGGAAAAGGCTTTTCCTTGACGGCGACTTGGACTTCTCCGTTCACGTAGGGACAATCCAGGTGGACTCTGGCGAGAGGGTATGGAGTGGTAGCAGTGAGGTCAGTGATGAAGACAGTTTCTCCGGTGTAGACGATGTTGGGCACAGCCGACTTCAAGATGATCGATTGAAAAGCCGCTGTGTCCCTCAAGATCTTCAATTTGAAACGTCCCTCCGGATTTGAACCGTTGGCAGAGACAGTTCCAGTATACAGGTGGTTACTGAAAAGAGAAAGATCATTAACATCAACACCAACATTCATCACAGGCTTACCGGACTTAGGAGGAGTTGGTTTGGGTTTTTGTTGGTCGGTGGTTCCCTTGTATTGAGACTTACCACACTTGTCTATGGTATGTCCATAGAGTCTACAATACTTGCAGTACAGTTGCGAACCAGCTTGATCGGGGCTCACTTTCTCGTAACTGTACCACGACTTCTTACTGGAGGATGGTTCGGGTGTCAGCCGGTGGATGAGGCTGTAAGTGTCAGCCGACTTAGCACACTTCAGGTAGTCGGTTTCTTCTTTATCTGCTAAGTAGAGACGGACAGGAGGCGGCACACGCCTCAAGAATTCTTCAACTAACATCAGGTTGACGAGTTCTGTAAAAGTAGAGACATGTGCTGCTTCCAGCCATTTCATGAAATATCTCCGTTTTGTGTTAGCAAACTCAAGGAAGGTAGTGGTACTTGCCTTCAGGTGGTCACGGAATTTCCTTCTATAACTTTCAGTAGAGAGGAGGTAGGCGTCCAACACTGCTTGTTCAGAGTGTGGTAGTCATTCTCAGACGCCAAAGTACTGAGTGTGACTGCAGCTCTACCTGTAAGATGGACTCTGAGAAGTGTGGCCCATTGGTCGACAGGCCAACTGAGTTGATTAGCAAGGATTTCAAAGGTGGTAAAAAACACATCAACTTCTGCTTCTACAAAGGATGGGATTAACTTACTTGCATGTGATATATTAAAACTGATGGGAAGATTGGCAGTAGCTTGCTGGCGTTGAGCGAGGTGTGAAGTTTCCAACGTGTATTCTCGTTGACGACACTCTAGAACCAGAGTCGCTTGTTGCTCGTCATGTTCGCATTGCATCTCCAACTCGCGTTGTTTGGTTTCAAGCCGTACTCATTCACGTTCACGGAGTAAGGCAATCTCACGTTCTTGTTCTTCCCTTCTCAAAGCAGCTTCGCGTTCTCTGAGGGTGATTTCTCGTTCTTGTTCTTCCCTCCGTATGGCAGCTGTTCGTTCTTCAATCTTGGCCAGCTCTAGTTTGAATTTCATCGTCGCCAAATCAGTTTTATCTGCAATATAGTAAGTTTCATGAGTTTCAGAGTCTATCTTACCTTGCTCTAAATAGTAATCCAGCAACAGGTTGTGTAGGTCATTTTTGTTGGCTTGGTAGGGAACTTCTAGTTGATACTCATGTGCAAGAGTTTGTAATTCAGTCCTCTTGGCACGACTTAAAGTCCCTATTTCACCTGCTGGATTTGCACGGAAAGCTTGGAGACGAAACATGGTGAAATTAGCAAATAAATGTAACACGAATATTCAGTTATAGTGAATGTCAGAAACAGGACAACGTGGCAACTGGTACCTATCCTGTGGGATCTTTAACAATTAAAGTTAAGTAAAAGATGTCAAATGATTAATTTAAATCAAGGGCGCAGGAAATCTTGTACCCGGTACTCATGTAAGAGGATAAGGGCAAGAAAATCCTACTAACAAATGAAATAGAGTTTCCGAAACAAATGAAACAGTTAATTGCCTCAAAAGTAAAATTGGTAGTCCAAGGATGTAGGCATACCTTGCCAAGTCTCTATAGGACATAAAGCAAGTTTTTCCTACTGAATTTAATATGATACTTACAGAATTAGCGAACTTTTGTGCTCTGAAAAAGTAAGCTAATTCCCTACCGTTGTATGTATCATCATCTCTGACTGACGTGTAGGGGTGCGAGGTGTCAACTGGTGACGAGAACTGCTGCTGAGGTCCCCATTCAGCAACTAAAGTTCGAGCTAGAGGAACTATGGCCCTCTTTGTCCTCCTACAGTCAGATTGCAGAAGATTGGGTGCTCTTGACCCGGGGCAGACCACAGTACCAGGGTACCAATATGATGATCTGTCAAAATGAGAAATATCCAAGGGACAAAGATGGTAAACACGAGTAATAACACGGAGGGAGAGATGACCAATTAAGAGTATGACTGAGGCCTACAGTCACCACGTAATCCAAAGTTGTCTCACCTTCACCATATGTTACTCTTGTAATGCACAATACACCGCACCATAAAAAAATGAAATTGAATATGAATAATAGTAAAAGCTACGTTAACAAAGTTAAATACGCTTACCATAAATTACCACTTGGCACCAGTACCTGAGTGAAGCTCCTAGGACAGGCCCCCATATAATATGTGACGGTAACGCGTTGGTGTTCGGCTGTTCAAAGCTAGGGGTATGGCCTCGTCACATAGAATTAAAAAAAAATAGAAAATCTGGAACTTCGTCTGTGGTAAGGTAAGGAGAAGACACACAAAACACAAGTAAATTTTAACAATGCAATTTTAATTACGTTAGATAAACAAAACATGAATAAAATGGACATACAAATTCGTATAATAAAATCAATCAATCAAAATAATAAGAATAATAAAATGGCAAAATGAAAAGTTACGTTAAGACAAGTGAGCAATAACAAGCTGTGCAATATACAATAAAATGAGAGGTGCGGGAATATTGGCTTTAAGCTATCACCTCTCTCAGTACATGTAAGCCAAAGCTTAGTCTACCAGGAAGAAGTGTTAACCGTATGAAAGCACTGAATATTCTGAGGACTGAGGTCGTGGCGGCCCCAGACATCAAGTAGTATGGTGGGTTGAGTGCAGTTGCAGCCAGACCGGCGGCCAATCAGCGAGGAGCCGGCAACAAGACAGGTAGTTTGGCGGTTTGAGGTGAAGCAGGTGTCCCTGTCTGCATACGTTTTGCGCTCTGGCAAACCTTGGAGATGTTATTGTCGTTGTTGGACATTTCTTCCATAGTAGTTTTATATATTTGTTGCGACGTATTTTTGGAGGGAAGAGCAGGCTCAATTTCTTGAAGGAGATATATATATGTGTGTCGTACCTAGTAGCCAGAACGCACTTCTCTTCTTCTATATATATATATATATATATATATATATATATATATATATATATATATATATATATATATATATATATATATATATATATATATATATATATATATATAATATCTTAGGGGTAAGGAATTAGCATGTTCATGAAATAGTGTAACTTTTCCTATTTGGGGTACGAACTATATGGGCAACTCATGTAATGTATGGACAGAGGTGACATAGGCCTGTATGTGAGGATATGGGATGCTCATATTTAGTTAGTTTAGCTTTTGCTAGGTTGAATTTGGTTAAATTTGTTTAGTATAAGTATATTTTTGATAGATTTAGATGAATTTAGGTTTTAATAGGATACTTTTTTGTAGGATATATTAAATTTGCTTTAATTATCATAGAAAATACTGACTTCACCTAACACCACCTGCCCTAACATAACTAAGGCTAGAACAATTATGTCTCTTAGATGGTTTGCAAAAATAAATGTTGGTGGCCTGATTGGAGAGGATGTAACAAGAGGGTTGGTATTAATAAGACATTAAAAACAATGGACATATGCTAGATGAATAGTTTAGCACTAATAATGGTGAAATATTAATGGAAAAAATATGTGTTTTATATTGAACTCATAGGAAGTCAGCTGTTCCATTCTTATATGTCAAATTCTGACTTTTGGGGAGTTGGTTAAACTCAGCATATTATAATTAATGTCCTAAATATACCTAGAAAAATATGCAAATTGTGAAATGTTTGACCAAGTTAGTTGTGTTTGTATTTGTACATATAGTTCAATTAATATACTTGTGTATTAATTATGCAGATTATGTATTTTGCATAAATTGTATGATTATTGCAATTATGTATTGATTATATTCCTTTAAATTGTGTATAATTTTGTGCAAGTTGTGTATTAATTGTATGTGTTTTTGTATGTGTATTTGTGGAAATTGTGTATTTAATGAATCTGCGCTAGTTATGTATTGTTCATATTTTGATAAGTTGTGTATTGATTATATTTTTGAGCAAGTTGTGTATTAATTGTTTATATGTCATAACTGTATTTGTGCAAATCGTATTTTTGTTCTGGTTGTATATTTTCATATATGGGGTGTTATGTATTGTCGTATTTGTGCTAGATATGTATTTGTGCAAGTTGTGTAATAATTATGAAAGATGTGTAATATATGTGAAAGTTTTGTATTAATTGTGCATGTTGTGTAATTGCATATGGACGAATTGTTTATTTATACCTTTGTGTATTGATTGGCATTGTGCAAGTTGAGTAATTATATAGCAAGTTTGCTTGTATTAATTGTGCAAAGATGTATAATAATTACACAATTTGTGTAATAATTCGCTGAAGTGGAACTGGTGCTACTGTATTTTTGTGTGCAAATTGTGTATTTTGTGTATGTTCTGTATATGTAATCTGAAAAAAATGATATTCATGTGTAAGCATATTTTGGTTTATGAGACAATGTGTGGGTATTTTGTGAAAATTATGTTTGTGAAATTGTGTAAATTTAGTGAAAGTGCATTTTTGATTGTCTAAATGTATAAGAAATTTGTTATATTTGTGTAAATACCATACTTTGTGTACATTTGATACTCTGAGTGTACATGCAATATTGTGTAAATGGTATATTTTTGTGTGCAACTGACATTTGTATGTAAATGTCATATTTTTGTCTATTGATGGCATATTTTGTATGATGGTATATTTTGAGTGTAAATAATATATTTTGTGCATAAATGGCATATTTGGTATGTAAATGCTGTATTTTCTGTGTATGGCATAAATTACATCTGATTAATGGGGAAATGGTGGCAAAAACCAGGCTATTCTATGAATGTATGGGTTGTGGAGTATGTGTAGGTATTTGTGAATGTTGGTTTAGAAACTAGTTAGCTGATTTGCGTAGCAAGACTAGGATTTTTTTTAAGGTGGAAATGATTAGCCTATGAATATAGAGGCTAGCATCCAGATGAGTAGCTAGATGGATGAATTGAGGTGCAACATTTGGATAGCTATTTGATGGATGTGAGGACAGTTGACTAGCCTATGAACACAGCTACTAATTCCGCTGAGTGGGGATTCGTCGCTCTGCTACCGGAGGGCGCTGACGTTCGGCCCGGACTGTCAGTGTTGACCTGTAGCTGCTGTGTGGTGGTCGTCTTGTTGACGGTGTGGTGCGGCCATTGGCCAGGGCCTGGCGGGTGTTATGGCGTCGGCTAGTGGTGGCCGTGTTTGCCGGGTCGACACCGCCCGGCTTGATTTCTCGGCGCCCGTTGACTGGCGCTTGGTGGAGGTTGCCCTTATGGACGTTCTGAGAGTGGAGTACCCTGATCTCTACGGTTTAGAGAAACTTTCTCCTACCCGGGTGGCGGTGACGTTCTCCTCGGCGAGTGTGTATCAACTGTTTGTGCGCCGCTGGGGTACGCAGACGCATGTACTTCCGGATTCTGCTGTGACGGTGGAGGTCTCAGATCCGTGGGGATCCCCTGACGTTTGTAAGTGTCCATGGTGCACAGGTGCAGTTTCCTGAGGATGCGCTGTGTGCTGCGTTCTGTCGGTATGGTGAAGTGGTGGGGCACCGTCATACCTGTCTGCATAGTGGGCGCCTGAAAGGGCTCCATATGGGTGCGCATACTTTGCGCATGCGGCTCTCTGGGGCTATTCCCTCCTGGGTGGCTGTGTGTGGATTTTACATGCGTGTGTTTTACCAGGGTCAGACTCGCTCCTGTTTCCGGTGTGGTGAGGTGGGACATTTCGCTGCTGCTTGCCGTGCCCCTCACTCGGCAGACCCATCCGTGTTCCATGGGGATGATTTCCCGCTTTTGCCGGAGGCGGGGCGCCCCCTGTGGTCTCTATGGGCGCACTTGGAAAGATGTCTTGCCCTGTTGTCCCTGTCTCTATGTCTGCTGCTGGTCCCTCCACTTTGCCAGTTGACACTGCTGTTCTTGCTGCTCCTGCTTCAAGTGCGCCTTTGCTGGTGGCGGCGGAGGTGAATAGAGTCCCGTGTGACGTCTTGGCGTCCAACGCGTGTGGTGTGCGGTCGAAGGGGCGGCCCGTGTGCTGTGGCCAGTGCGTTGCCCGAGGCCGGGGGTGGTGTTGCTTCGGTGTATCCTGATGGCCAGCCCTGCGGTGTTCCTGTGGCTGGTGACGTGGTGCCGCCGTCTGCGGTTGGTTATGCTGTGCTTCCTGTGGTTGCGCTGGAATCTTCTGTTCCTCGATGCAAGTGTGCTCCGCGGGATTGGTCGCACGGCCGTGGGCCCCCTGGGAAGAGGATCGAGGCTTTGGATGGTATGGCTTTGGCTGGTGCTCCTCCCTCCGCTTCTCCCGTGGTTCCTCCTTCCCCTTCAGAAGCGGGGTCTGGCGATGAGCAGGGCGATGAGCATGGCGTCGGGCTCGAGGCGGTGGAGGACGTGGAGAGGATGTGGATGGTGTCACCAGCGCCTGGGGAGCCCTCGTCAGGTGGTGTCCATCCCTTGATTGTTAAGGCGGTTCCTGGCCGATCGTCTTCCTTGGTGCGGTGGGGGGTTGAGCCTGGTGGTGTGGGTGTGGCTCCCGCTGCAAGTGCGGTTGTGTTCCCTGAGGGGCGCGTTGGGTTGGGGGTGTCCTGAGGTTCTCCCGATGGTGCCCTCTGTTGTATGTGCGACTCTGAATGTTAGAGGTTTGAATGATCTTGGGGTCCAGTTAGGCCTGTTGGATGTTCTGCAGGAGCAGCGCGTGGATGTGACTCTGATCCAGGAGCATAATGTTCGTGATGTGTCTGTATTGCAGTGTTTGAGTGTGAATTTTCATGTTGTGCTCAACCCGCCGAGGACGTCTTTCGGGAGGACGATGATGTTGTTTTCTAGGAGGGCTGCCTTCTCCGTGCTTCACACGGAGATGGATGAGGATGGGCGGGTTTTGTTTGTGAGGGTTGAGATTTTTGGGGTCGTCATTCCGTTCCTGACGGTGTACGCCCCCCTCGGGGGTGGCGTGCCATCAGGAGCGGGAGGAGTTTTTTTGGGTGGAGCTTCTTCCTTTCCTGCATCATGATACGCGAAGTTTGATTTTTGGTGGGGATTTTAATTGTATGACGAGTGCGCGGGACTGTAGTGGCGCCCGCCCGCATAATGTCTAGGGTGCGCAGCAGGAGGTGGTGCATCCTTGCGGTTTCCGGGATGCTGCTGTGCTCTGTGGCGGCGAGTTATCCTTTACTTTTGCTGCGCGTGGGATGCGTTCAAGGATTGATCGGGTGTATGTTACTGGCGGGGGGTGTTCTGTGTTTGCTTTCCACACTGTACCGATTGCATTCTCGGACCATAGTTTAGTGGTGGTCCGGGTTGGTGTGCCCAGTCAGGTGCGGGGTGGTGGAAACTGAATTGTGGGTTGCTGCGTTGTCCGCGGGTTTGTGAGCAGTTTCGGGTATGGTGGGTCGGGGTTTTGGCCCAGCGTTCTGAGTTTCCTTCTGTTTTGGATTGGTGGGAGTGGTATAAGGTGCAGTGTCGGTTGTTTTTTTCGGGTGGTTGCCAAACGGGAGGCTGCTGGGAGGTTTGGGTTACTGTGGTTGTTACAGGCGAGGCTTTCACGGTTGTACGTGCAGTACAATGCTGGGATTGTCTGTTTTGGGGAGATTGCAGAGTGCAAGGCGGGTATTTGTGGTCTGCGGGAGGAGTGGTCCGAGGGTGTTCGTGTGCGTGCTCGTGTGGGGGAGCGTGTTGACGGGGAACGTGTCTCTCTGTTTCTTTTAGGGAAGGTGAAGGCTACACGGGACTCTGTTCTTTTTACAGCTCTGCAACGGCCAGATGGGTCCGTTGTTTTGGACACCGGGGGTGTGTTGCATTATGTTCGGCAGGAGTTGGCTGCGCTCCATGAGGAGGTGGATGGGGACGCCGCGCTTGTGGATGGTTTATTGAGTGGGTGCGTTCCAGGTTTGTCTGCAGAGGATTGTGTTGGTTTGGTGGCAGATGTTTCCTTGGGGGAACTTTTCGATGTGGTCAGGTCGTTTCGTTCTGGGAAGGTCCTGGGCTCGGATGGTCTTCCTGTCGAGTTTTATGTTGCCTTTTGGGATGTGTTGGGAGGAGTTTTTTTGGAGGTGGTCCGGGCTTGCCTTTGGGGGTGCGTTCTGCCTTTGTCTCAGTGCGTTGGGATAGTGCGGTTACTCCCGAAGCCGGGCGATTTGCGGTTCTTCTCGAACTGGAGGCCCATTACGTTTTGAATGTGGACTATACAGTCCTGTCAAAGGTTTTGGCTGGTCGGTGTCGCCGTGTTGTTGCATCTGTTGTTTCTGTGGAACAGTTTTGTGGTGTTCCGGGTCGTTCGTTACTGCAGTGCAATGCGTGGTTTCGGGATGTGCTTCTGTATGTGTTGGGGTCTCACTCGTCGGTGGCGATGCTCTGCCTGGATTGGTCGAAGGCTTTCAACCGTGTGTCTTTAGCCTTTGCTTTTCGTGTGTTAGAGTGGCTTGGGTTTCTGCTTTTGTTTGTTAGTTGGGTGCGTATGTTATACGCTCGGTGTTACAGCCGGGTATGCATTAATGGGTTCTTGAGTGCTCCTTTCCCTGTGCCCCATTCGGTGCGGCAGGGTTGTCCGCTTTCTATGCTCCTCTATGTGCTCTTTCAGGAGCCTTTTTTTCGGGCGGTGAAGGCCTGTGCGTTGATCCACCCCCCGGTTGCCGTCTGGTCTTTGGTTACTCATCTGTGGTTATGTGGATGATACCGTCCTGTTCGTGGCCTCGGAGGGTTCTGTTGGGGCGGTCCAGGCCATGGTTGAGAGGTTTGAGTTGGCCACTGGGGCCCAAGTTAATTGTACCAAGTCTGGACTTCTGGGTATCGGTGGGTGGTCCTCTCGCCTTGTGTGGGAGGGGTCTTGGTTTCCGGTGGTCTCCTCTCTACGTGTTCTGGGGATCACCTGGTTCGCTTCCTACGAACGTTCTTTGGAATATAATTGGGATGCGGTTTCGCGTAGTGTTGGTGTTGCGGTTGGGTTGTTGGCTGCGCGCCCGTTGACGACTTATCAGTGGGCGTCGCTGGTTACTTGCAAGGTTTTGTCGCATGTTTGGTTCATGGCTCGGTGTTTCCCCACGGATCGCCGGCTGGCTCTGGGGTTGGAACGTCAGGTTTATAGGTACGTGTGGTGTGGACGTTACCACCCGGTTCGTCGCTCGATGTTGGTGTTAGCTGTGCGGGAGGGTGGGGTTGGTATTCTAGATGTGTTTACCAGAGCCCGGGCGCTGTTCTGGGTCTCGTTGCATCAGGGATTGGCGATGCGTGGGGGGCTCAATGCTTTGTGTGCAATGCTCAATGCTTTATTATTGTTCAGTTAGAATTAGTTTTTTGGTAGATTTCGGTGGTTGTCGGGAGGTGGACTTCTGTACCCCTCCTGTTTACTCTTGGGTGGTAGATATTCTTAGGGCTGTCTGCCATTGTGCGGGTTTTATGTCTCTTTCGGTTAAGGCGATTTATGGGATTTTGTTTCGTCGTGTTCGGCCGCGGGTGGAGGCTTTATTCCCGTGTTGGGATTGGGGGGAGGAGTGGGCGGCGTTGGGGGCGCGGTTTTTGGCGCCGCAGCAACGGGAGTTGTTGTTTCACGTGTTACATTTGTCGTTAGTGACAAATTAACGGTTGTGCATGCTGGGTTTGCGCGCCCCTGCCGCGTGTGTCCACTGTGGGTTACTCGAGACTCAGTTGCATGTTTTCTATTTTTGTGAGCGGTTGAGTGGTTTGCTTGATTGGTTTCGGGATGTGTTGGCTGTGGTTTGTGGGCCGGGGTATCGGGGTGGGTTTTTGCAGTTTTTGTTTTTGTCTTTTCCGCAGGGCTCTCGCCGGGTGCGGAATACGTTATGTCTTCTTATGGCTGACTATGTGTATTGTGTGTGGGTTGGTCGGAGGGAGGGTTATGGGGTTGATAGGGTTTTGGGTTTTTGAGAGGCCGCTTGCGGTACACCTGGTGGTGGCTGCAGCATGCTTTTCCGGGGAAATTTTGCGGTTGGTTTACCGGTGCGTATGTTCGTGGGGATGCTTTTGGGTGACTGGTCGTGGGTTGGTCTTCGGTCCCCGGCCCTCCAGTGGGCCTCCTCGGCGGGGGATGAGCAGGGTGTGTGTGTGGTTGTTTCGTTTCTGTTGTGTTTGCTCCTGTGGTTGTGTGTCCGGTTTGGTGTGTTTGTGCGGGGGTGTGGCTTTTATTCTTTCCCTGGCTCCTGCGTGTGCCTTTTTGTTTGCCCTATGTTAGTTGTATGTTTTGTGCCTTTTTGTTTGCCCTGTGTTAGTTGTATGTTTTGTGCCTTTTTGTGTGCCTTTTTGTTTGCCCTGTGTTAGTTGTATGTTTTGTGCCTTTTTTGTGCCTTTTATGTTATTTATGGTATGTGTGCTTGTTTGCTCCTCTGTTTCTGGAGCGTGCCTCATGTGTATTTTGTGTTACTCTGTGTGGGGTTTGGGGTGCTTGGGGTTCTGCTCTATTCTCCTCCCCTTTTGTTTCTCGGGTGTTTTGTATTACTGTCCCTGTGTTATGTGTGTTTATTTATTTTTTGTCATTACTTACTGTTCTTTGTATCTTTCATGTGCTATGTGTTTGCTTTATGCTGATTGTGTATTGTTTATGTATTATTGTTCTATTCTTTCTTTGATTTGTGTTTTGTATTCTGATTTTGTATTGTGATTTGTATTCTGATTTTTTATATTTAAAAAAAAGTCCGCTGAGCTGCCAGATGTGTGGTAACTACTTGCGGATTTTGGTACGATATCTAGCTATTGGGTTTCATAATTGCTGTTGTGTATAAAACTAGAATGAGAGCTATTTTATTAAAACTATTATTGTAAAATAATACTGGAAGTGGGATCCCTTGGTTGATCCCTTGGATCCCTTTTTTAAGCATAGGTTGGACATGTATATGAATGAGATTGGGTGGAAATATATAGGAGCTGCCTCGTAAGGGCTATTAGGACTTCTGCAGTTACCTTTATTCTTATGTTCAGCTCACCTGCTATGCTGCCAGATGTATGATCCTGCATATATTGCAGTATGACATTTGGGCCGCTTTTTAGTTTTTGAACTCATCATTGCATAATGATTACAGTTGTGGATGACTTAAATGTATATTCTCAAACTTCTGATTAGGTTAGGTGGGGATGGCTACAATGTATATTCTTAAACCTCTGATTGGGTTAGGTGAGGATGGATAGTTTAGCCATTTTTTAATAATAACATCAAATACAGTACATCTCCAAGTAGGACGCCAACGCCGCATTCCCCATCTGGTGACGTCATACATAGTTGAACAGTTAGGTTGCTGTGGAGACATTGAATGAGTATTTCGATTTGTTATATTCTATAGAAAGGTGCGGGAGGCATGTTTTTGAGCGAAAGTGAGATGTGCATATATATTTATGCACATGCAAATATTTATGCATTTATGCAGCAATTCAAATATTGGATTACTACTGAGCTTCCATTGAAGTCACCATGCCTGGGAGGGGTCTGTTTTCATACAAATGGACGATAGCAGGTTTTCATTTTTATTTGCCGTATGCCCAATAAACGATCCTTGAAGAAAAAGATTGACAAAGCTTAAATTACATTATCTAGAAAGGTGAAGAAGACATAGGGGTGACGTGATAGAGGTGTGTGAGAATGGACAGGACAAAGGGGATATTAATAAGCCCATTAAAAAAAAACATCAATATGAGACAGAACACAAAACAACGGGTATAAATTTGACAAGTTTTAGATTTAGGAAAAAGGCCTGGGTAAATACTAGTTTAGTAACAGGGGTAAATGCTATGCTACATGTTACTCCATACTCTGTGTTGTTCCATACGAATGGGTGATGGTTGATTTCTTTCATTCCTATGCTTAATAAACGATCCTTGACCGGACACTATAAATATATAACTTCCAAATAAGTATGGGGAATAAATAGGTCCTTCTGAATATGGGAGTTACATTATCGATGTGTATAAATGGAGAAAAAAAGGGATATTAATAAGGAATGGACCTACTGCAGTTCATCTAATAGTGTCAGTTGATGTTTCTGGTTAACATAGATTGGAAGTAAATAGGAGATTTAAAATAGACCAAGGATGACGTTATTGCACATTAGGTTACATGACCACTGTTGTAACACAAAACACATGACTCACAGACCGGCTTTTTAATCCCTTTGAACACAATTTCATGGACTACAAGGTAATCACTCGCTGTGGTAACGAAAACGGACCAGGCCATAGACCGGCTTTTTAATCTCCTTGCACGAGCCTGTGCAGGGTCACTGAGAGGCTAGCTGGTGACGTCACTGACCATTAGCGATGTCTGTGCAAGGGTCACCGGGGAAACGAAATTCGGCTATGACAGGGGCCGGCATTTTACCCCTTAACTTGCGCATCGCATCATATGAAGCTTTGACCGACTTGCAGTAAACTGTGCATCGCATCATGTGATGCTTTGGAGTACTACGCAAGATTTAAAAGGCCCGTGGATACACGGGGCTCACAACACCTTCATTAGGGCTCTTGTAAACAGACGCCATTAAAAAAAATCGTGTGCCAAATTCCCGGGTGTTAGGGGCCTCAATATTGAGTGAGCTACCAAGCCTGACGCACGCAGCATGAGCTCTCAGCACTGCTGTTCAGCTTGTGACCACAGCATCGCCTAAAAATGCCATAATATACTTGTTCATGCTATTATGTAGTGATGATATTTTTACAGAAGACCCCTGACTGTGATAAAACTGACCAGGGTTCTGATAATAGCAGGATTGTGGTGATATTTAGCGCTGATCGCCATGGAGTGAGGAGTAATGCTGTGGGAGGGAGGGTGGTGGCGATGTCTTCTGACTGTGTGTGGCCACATTTTATTGACTGCACTCACCATACCAGCTTAGTGGTTCGCTATGGTGAACACAAATGTAGATACTTATATATAACATGTGTATAGAGGGTATAAACAGCAAGAGGAGTAGGTTGGGAGCCGCCATTTTGGTGAGGGCGGTGGCGTCGTCTGCACGATTTATCATGTTGTTTACTGGTTACCACGATGGCCTTTGGGCACCATACCAGTTTACTTGTATAAGTATGGTGAATAAAACAGGTAGATATTTATATATAATGTGTGTATATAGCGTAATAACACCACAAATAGTATTGTTGGAGGAGAAATATTAGTGCGTCTGGCCTTGAGGGCGGCAGCAAGCTGACTGTGTGAGGTCCTACGTCTTTGTGCCTTTACTCACCATACAAGCTTAGATGTACAGTTATGGTGAACAAAACATGTAAATACTTATATATAACATCTGTATATAAAAGCAAAAACAGTATGGTGGGTGGAGAATGGTGGCAAGTCAGGTGAGGTCAGGGAGGGAGGGAGTGGCAGCCAGTGGCAGTGGCTGCCACTGGCTGCCACTGCCACTCAGCATACCAACTTAGTGGTTCGTTATGGTGAACACGAATGTAGATACTTATATATAGCGTCTGTATATAGTGAATAAAAGCAAAAATAGTATTGTGGGAGGAGAATGTGGGTGAGTCAGGTGACTTGAGGGAGGGCATGAGTGGCTGGCTGGTGTGTGGCGGTCACTCCTCGTTACTTTTTTACTCATAATAGAAACTTAGTGGTTCGTTATGGTGAACAAAACATGCAGATACTTATATATAACCTGTGTAATAGTGTAATAACCGACAAAGTATTTGTTCACTGTTTGATAAACATAATTGAATCAACAATATACACACCATATTTTTGAGTACAGCGATGATTCACTCATTTTATTATATAAATATATCACACTACACACTATTGAATAATATTACATAAAAAAAAAACTACGAAAACTCAATCAGAGACATTGAAATAATTAGGTAATTATCTCTTTGTGGCAACTCCAGCCTGACAGCTGGCAAGCAACAGACCGTCTGGGACGCAAGCTGAGTCAGCGCCTGTTTTTTGCCAGAATTCCCCACCCAATAGGGGCAATATATGCCACTTATGATTTTTTTATTATTTTTCCCATGATCAGTGAACACAAATTAACAGGTTAGGAAGGAAAAAGATTTTTTTTTTGTATGCGCCTGTGGGTGTCAAATGGTATATAGCCATGCGCCATTTAAGGGTTAATCCCCTAGAACAAAATGGCTGGGGCCTAGGAGCAAACCTTTTAATCACACATTTTGGAAAATTGCATATGATGGATGGGAGAAGAAGATAAATGATTAAAAATATTAGGAGACTATGAGGTACTAACAAATATAAATTGAAAAATATATGCTATGCCCTTCCATTGGGAAAAAAATTGACAATACCCCTTTTGCTATGGCCATCCCTTGCTGAAATATAGAAACCCCCCTAAGCCATAGACTGGCAAGGATAAAAAACAAAATTGCCGGTTAATTGCCTAATTTCCACTACTACAGAGTCGGATTTAGCCGCCGAGGATGATACTGGAGATGTGGCAGTGTTGACTCCACCGAGGGAGGAGGTCCACGTGGATGTGTCAGGGCTGTTCGGTGAAGGTTTAGCTCAGAAGAATGAAGATTCGATGAGACAGGAAGTGAAGATGAGCCTACCTGTACGGTTCAGCGTGAACCAAGCGGACCTGAATAGGGCACAGAACGAGGAATTTATAGATCTAATCAGGGAGGTGTAAGAGTGAAACTCATGTCCGTGATGGAGTATTACTACTTGGACGATGATGTACTAATTAGGAAGCGGCGACCGGATAAAACCGGTGCGGATAAGGTATGGTTAGAGAAGCCCCACTTGTTAATGCCGAAGGAGATTAGGACGGTAGTGCAAGAACTAGCCCACTCTGTGGACATGGCAGGGCAAATGGGTGTGAAGAAGACCATGAGTTGAGTGCAGGAGCATTTCTATTGTCCAAACGTATGGAAAGATGTAAAGGGATATTGTAGGATATGTTTGGCGTGCCAACGAGCAGGTAAGCCGGCTCCGGCTATACTGAAGGCACCTTTGAGGCCCATACCAGGGTTTGGTGAGCCTTTCGAGCGGCGTCTTGATAGACTGTGTAGGTCCGTTGCCATGGACCAGAAAAAGCCACGAGTATTTACTGACCATAATGTGCATAGCCACCCATTTCCCATAGCGATCCCCCTTGAGAAAAGTGACGTCACGAGCCGTTCTGGACAGACTACAGAACTACATTGCGTGGGTATGCATGTCCAAGATTATCCAGACGGACCAGGGGAGCGTTTTTCAATCGAAGTTGTTTACGGAAACTGTGAGAGGATGGAGAGTAGAATAAGTGCGCTCGTCACCGTATCACCCTCTGTCGCAGGGGGCATTGGAGCGTTTCCATGGAACACTGAAGAGTTTTTTGAGGATATACTGCGCTGAGGAAGGGAGTAAGTGGGACGAAGCATTACCATCCATGTTGTTCGCCATGAGGGGTGCGTTAGTGGAATCGCTCGGATTCACCCCATTTCAGCTGGTGTACGGACACTCAGTGAGGAGCCCAGTGGGAGCACTGAAAGAGCAGCTCACTGAGGATAGGCAAAAGGTGGATGTAGGACAGTACGGAAAGACTTTTAGAGAGTGCCTCTCTAGGGGCCAGGGAGTTGGCCAAGGACAATTTAAGAACGTCCCAAGTAGAGATGGTCAGATATCATGACAGGAAGGCGAAAGACAGGAGATTCCCGGAAGGGGATCAGGTGTTAGTCCTCTTGCCGGTGAAAGGAAGTATATACGATTTGAGATTTTGTGGAACAAATTCCATCCAGAAGGTGCTTGGGGATGTGAACTATGTAGTGTACATGCCAGATCGACCAAGGAAATCACAGGTTTGTCATGTGAACATGATAAAAGGTATTGTTATGATCTCAGGCTGCCTGAGAAACGAGTTTATCCCCCCCCCTCCTGAGAGTTATTCTATCAGGCCTGACCTAACTAAGAGGTCAAAGAGATATAGACGTAAACACGTGATTAAATTTGTTAAGTAGTATGGGCAGTGAACAAGAATATAAATAAATGACTTGACATGAGATGTGAAGAGTTTACTGGAGGAGTGAGGCTCGCTTCAGAAGAGCTTGAGCTCACTTGAGCTGAAGAGATCGTGAGGGGAGGGCGTGCTCCGTTTGAACCCCTGGTAAAGAAGAACCCCCTGAGTGATATATCTTCAAGAAGAAGGAAGTGGACAGACCTCTCGCTTATCAAATAAGTTTGTGGACATCTGAGCTCATGTTGTAAACTGCAAAAGATTATGGAGCAGTATTTGAAGCAGTTTTGTGGGCAGCCTTAGGGCTCCCGGACGTCAGCCGATCAACCAGTAAGCACCCTCGCAGGAAACAATTTCTATGGTAAGCATTTTAAACAGTTTACAGTGGATGTCTGCTGTTGGAAGTTTGCCCAGCGACCATAGGAAGGTTTATTGAGATATTAGACATATTGTGTTAAGGCAGAAAGCCTAAAAAAGAGAGTGAAGATGGGAGAACCAGCTGAGGGGAGGAGCAGTACATCCTCTCCTACTAATAACTTGCAGGTGACTGACCAGCTGGCAGCCTGGGGCGGGCAAGCCGCCCCGGGAAGTGGAGAATGGACCCGCCCGGGTGTGGGGGAGTCCTCACGGCAGGCAGGAGTCAGAGGAATGTCGAGTGGAGACATTTATTATGTAGTATATTATCATTATATGTTTGCAGAGGAACATTTTTATTGGCGTGTCGATGGGTTGCAGGTTTGTCTGGGGAAGGAGTTGCTGTGAACTTCGAGCCAACAGAGGAGTAGTAGATGAGACTCCAAGGTTGTGGAAGGTACTGAGCTCTGTGGAGGAGCAGCCATACAGTGAAGAGCAGGACCTCGAGCTGTGAGAAGAGGAGCAGTGATGTAAAGTTTCACATGCTTCTATAATACCAGTGGTGGAGCATCATTGTGGTTCAGGGAAACTTCATGGTGCAGCAGCCTGGAAGAGCTGTAGAGAATCCTGGTAAATAAACCTGCAAGAGCCTGAAGATGTCAGGATAGTGAACTCTCTGATATGGGAAGGAAGTTCTTATTGACCACTTGTAGGGAGCTGGTAGAGTGTTTTGTTGTCATTAGCGTTCAAGTTGATTTCCATTTTTGTGCCAAGGATTATATATACTGAAGTTTATTGAATTACAACTGTAGGTTGGATTACCTGCAGAGATATATATATATATGTTCTAGGGCTGATAGTGTCATAATTGTTTTGACAAGGTTTAACTGACTTGGTGAGGCTGGTAACATAAGTGGCAAGCCAGGAGTTGGGCTACCACTTGGTGTAAGCAACGGATAGAAAAGCCTGAAGGTATTGGTTTGCAACCAGGTTATAATATCATTAAGTGTTGAAGTTTATAATTATATATTGTATGTGCATGCTTTGTATATGTTTTGCATTGGCATTAAATGTTTATAATGAACAGGTGTTTGCTCTTGTCCTAGTGAGGCTTCCCAGGAAATAAAAGAGAGATGGAGATAGAGAGAAAGCACCAGAGGTGTTGACAGGGTAGTACAGAATAATATTTCAAACGAGAAGGGGATTGAGGAGATCATACCAACCAAGGAGAGAGTGAGGAGTCACGTCAGCTCAAGTGGGTGTGTGCACATGCCAACGAGGTTTGTGTTGGAGCTGCATCCCTTAAATTTGTGATGCTGAACCCCTCTCCAAAAGCAAGAAGCATGAAGGGTGATCTCCCGATTAAAGTGTAAGCACTCTACAGAGGTTTTGGTTTGGTGGGTTGTTTGGAAGAGACAATCTGTCAACCCCACAACATAATAATACTATTACGACAACCAACAACGTAACAGTATTATGATAGAGGTAAGCCTCCAGGTGAAGAGGAACGGATAGAAGCCCCATCACAGACGACTGTGCTTTGTGAGGGAGACAGTAAAGGAATAGAGGAGGATAACCGTAAGTTAAAGAGGGCCGATGGTGCGAAGATATCAAACAAGGAAAGCCTGGATGAGATAGAAATCCCCGACCGTCCAAGTGGTTGGACACTATTCCTTCCCCCCTTCCCATCCCAAATCGTTATCCTGACCCCTTCCAAGTGCTATATATATAGTCGTAATGGCTTGGCACTTTCAGCTGATAATTTCTCCCTCCCGTTAATTATTAGTACTGGCCGAGTGCTAATAATTATGAGCGTTTAGGTCATATATGACATATGAGTGTTTAGGTCAACTAGAGGATGGCCAACGCCAGGAATTAGTAGAGATCCTATGGAGAAATAAGTCGCTATTTACGGATGTACCCAGAAGACACCAAGGAACAGTGCCTGAAGTAAATGTAGGGAGGGCTGACCCCATCAAGCAGCACCCTTACAGAGTTTGCCTGGAGAAAGCAGCGGCGATGAGAGCAGAGGTAAAGTATTTGCTAGATAACAACTTGGCTGTAGGGAAAAACTGCCGGGATTGATATGACAGGAGAACTACTAGGGACTTGTACCGTATTAAAATTAAAAATTTACTGTATGCAAAATTAATTCAACTAAAGTCTCTAGCTAGGGGTAAAGGGGGTAGAAATAGCCTAAGCTACTCTATCCCTTTGAGATGTATTTTTTTCTTGTCTCAATAAACATACTTAACTTGAACTAGCTAGGGTCGTAAATCCTAGCTCCTCTTTTCCTAATGACAGACTGTGGGCTGTAAGGGGCAGGTGGGGGTGAATGAAGAGTTGAGTGAAGTTCCACAATCCACCTGCAGGCAATTATCTCACATCAGCTTGTATTTTTTATACAGAGATAAGATTTTAATAAATTCAGTTCTCTGACTGAACACTGGTTCTGTTTAAATCAGGGAATTAAACATGTACATAGTCCAGCCTAGCACCATAATTATCAACAGCCAATATTCATTTATTATAAGCACAACAACTTAAATTATAGAAGTATGATAAATGACCTTAAATGTGGTCTAAATACTATTAACTAAGTACTAAAGATTATATTAAATTAGATAAACTTATATTACAAATTAAAGATAACTAAGCAAGCAATTGTTAATTTATATGTTCCAATATATATAGATATATTCAATTTATTATTATTTTTTTGAGATATATACAAGAGTTGTTACATTCTTGTACAGCCACTAGTATGCGTAGCATTTCAGGCAGGTCCCTGGAATACGATCCCCGTATTCCAGGGACGTATTTTTTAATACGAATACGGATTTGATTTAATCCCTACCGGAAATTCATTCAATTGTTCCAATAGTTTTTTTAATTAATAAATCTTTCTAGAAGCTTCTGGATCCTTGAGAAATCATGCACAAAGTTATGTAGGCACCTATACGGCCCTATGGCTTGCGTGATCATAGGCATTGTCATCTAGGATCCAGATGTATAATGAATCTGTAGTGATTCTGATATGATTTTCATATGATTTTGTTATGAGTTAGATATGATATAGAAAAAATACATTTCTTAGATAATAATATAGATATAGTGGGTAAAAATTTCTCACACTGGCAGAGGCTAGCGAAAGCGACTGGAGTTTGCCCGTGGAGAAGAGCGAAAGCACGTACCGGTTCTGCACCAATTACAGAAAAGTGAACACAGTCACAGTCGCCAACTCGTTCCCGATACCATGCGTTGATGATTGTATAGATCGGATTGGAAGTCCGTAGTACATCTCAAAAATAGACCTATTGAAAGGATACTACCAGATTCCCCTGTCCGAAGAATCCAAGAGGATTTCAGGGTTTGTGACACCCGATGGTTTGTACCCATATAAAGTAGTGCCGTTTGGGATGAAGAATAGCGGTAGTTGTTTCCAACGAGTAATGAATCAGGTGTTACAAGGCGCGACCGGATGTGCAATGTACATTGATGATATTGTAGTGTTTGCAGATTCCTGGAAGGATCATGTGGATCGACTTCTAGATTTGTTCGATCGGTTAGAGGAGGTCAACATGACGATCAACTTAGTGAAAAGCGAGTTTGGGAGAGCCTGCCTAGAGTACCTTGGATATGTAGTAGGGCAAGATGAGGTTCTCCAGTATGAACAAAAGTAGAGGTCATCTACAACTTCCCGGTACCCAGAAGTAAGAAAGAGTTAAGGTACCTAGGCATGATTGGGTATTATCAGTGGTTCTGTGAGAATTTCTCTACCGTAGCCGCTCTTATGATGAGTTTGTTATCAAAGAGCAGGAAGTGGGAGTGGAACGGGATAGCGCAAGAAGCATTTTAAAAGACCAAAGGATTGTTGACTGAGGAGCCTGTACTAATGTCGCCGAATTTTGGAGCGCCGTTTACGTTATTTGTGGATGCCAGTGATATAAGGGCTGGGGCTGTATTAGAACATAAGAACATAAGAACAAAGGCAACTGCAGAAGGCCTATTGGCCCATACGAGGCAGCTCCTATTTATAACCACCCAATCCCACTCATATACATGTCCAAACCATGCTTGAAACAATCGAGGGACCCCACCTCCACAATGTTATGCGGCAATTGATTCCACAAATCAACAACCCTGTTACTGAACCAGTATTTACCCAAGTCTTTCCTAAATCTAAACTTATCCAATTTATACCCATTGTTTCGTGTTCTGTCTTGTGTTGATACTTTTAATACCCTATTAATATCCCCTTCGTTATGTCCATTCACCCACTTGTAAACCTCTATCATGGCACCCCTAACTCTTCGCCTTTCCAGTGAATGCAACTTAAGCTTTGTTAATCTTTCTTCATATGAAAGATTTCTAATTTGGGGAATTAACTTAGTCATCCTACGCTGGACACGTTCAAGTGAATTTATATCCATTCTATAATATGGCGACCAAAACTGAACTGCATAATCTAAATGGGGCCTAACCAGAGCAAGATATAGCTTGAGAACCACACCAGGTGTCTTGTTACTAACGCTGCGATTAATAAATCCAAGTGTCCGATTGGCCTTATTACGAACATTTATGCATTGATCCTTTTGTTTTAAATTCTTACTAATCATAACTCCCAGATCCCTTTCGCAATTCGACTTCGCAATCTCAACATCATCTAGCTCGTATCTTGTAACCCTATCATCATTACCTAACCTCAGAACTTTACATTTATCAGCATTAAACTGCATCTGCCAATCGTTCGACCATTTCAAAACCCTATCTAGATCAACTTGAAGTGATAGTGAGTCCTCCTCCGAATTAATTTCCCTACCGATTTTCGTATCATCGGCAACTTTGCAAATGTTGCTACTCAAACCTGAATCTAAATCATTTATATATATTATAAACAACAGAGGTCCCATGACAGAGCCTTGAGGCACTTCACTTACAACATTTGCCCACTCTGACTTGACTCCATTTATACTAACTCTCTGTTTCCTTTGGTATAGCCATGCCCTAATCCAGCTTAATATAGCACCCCCAATACCATGCGACTCTATCTTTTTAATCAGTCTTTCATGTGGCACTGTATCAAAAGCTTTGCTAAAGTCAAGGTACACAACATCGACACTGTACACTGCGTCAACATATTGATGCAGCAGAATGGGGAAATTTACCACCTTGTTGTCCTTCTTCTCGAAGAAGTTCGTTAAACACCAGAGGTCGTACAGTACAGTCAAGAAAGAGACTTTGGCCCTGGGAATGGCACTGAAACATTTTGATGTATATGAGTGGGGGAGAACACCCAGTGATAGTGTTTACAGCCCATAAGCCGCAGGGGTGCCGCCGCCCAGAGCCCTCTGCCTTGTGATGTCACACCGCCCGAGGGTTCCCCGCCATTGGTCAATTACGTCATGTGACCCTACCTGGCCAATCAACAGATAGTTGGCGTCACGCTCCTTTGGCGGGAAGCGGAAGGCCTCAGTGCCATCTTGTAACACAAAAAGGGAGTAAACCACTTGTAAAACTAAACTAAGTCGGAAAATTCACTGCCAACAAGATAACTATCCTTATCTTTATCTTCATATATATCAAAATGTTCCCTGAGCATCAGAGAATGTGCAGGTTGCAGAGATATGACTCTTGAAGCCAGTACAGGAAAGATATAGGGGTGGGACACCGTCACAGTGCACACGTTTTGGCTGTGGAATCAATCCGAAAATGAGTTAGCTCATCTCCTGGACAGCAGGAAGAGTTGAGAAGCCGTCCTGGAACATTTTCGTGGGCAGACGTGTGAGTGCCCTGGTCAAGCGTCAGCGAGTGAGTCTTTAGGTAATTGCTTGTAGTTGGTCGTGTGCCCAGTGGCCGTAGCAAGTGTTTATTGATATGTTAGGCAAATTTTATTAAAGCAGTGAGCTGAAATAAGGGAGTGAAGAGGAGACGACCAGCTGGAGGAGGCGGCGACATCTATCCCCTCTGAGCCCTCGTGGGTGACTGAGGGAGCCTAGCTCCTGGCGGAGTAGCTGCTCTGCAGGGGCAGGTGGAGGAACTCCCTGGGTGAGGCGGAGCATAGATTCATGCGAACAAGAGAGTCCCCTCACGCCGCTCGGGAAGTAGGGAGATATCAGGTGAAACATTAATTGTGCGTAGTTCATTTCAGTTATATATTTGTAGAGGAACATTTTTATTGGCATATCAATGTCATTAGCGTGCACGGCGCAGTGAAAGGTGGATGATTGGTTATCATTTTTGTATCAATGAATACTTATACTGAGGTTTATGGAGTTACAACTATAGGCTGGATTACCTCTGGGAGATATATATATTCTAGGGCTGATTGTGCCATAATTGTTTTACAAGGTTTATTCCACTTGGTGAGAGTTGGTAGCATAAGTGGCAAGCCAGGACTTGGGCTACCACTTGGTATAAGCAGCTGATAGAGTCCTGATGGTATTGGTTTGCAACCAGGTTATAATATCTTAAGGTGTTGAAGTTTATATACTTATATATTGTATGTGAGTGCTTTATATATGTTCTGTGTTGTTATTAAATGTTTGTAATGAACAGGTGTTTGCCCTTGTCCTAGTGAGGCTTCCCTGGAAGTAAAAGAGAGAGAGAAAGCACTACAGCTGAGGACAGGGTGGTACAGAGTTATAATTCAAACGAAAGGAGGATTGAGATCATTCCAAAATAAGGAGAAAGTGGGGATTCACAGCGGCTCGAGTTGGGTGTGTACACGTGACAACGAGGCCAGTGTTGGAGCCGCACCTTCTAAATGTGTGACGCTGAGCCCCTCTCTGAGAGTAGGAAGCGTACAGGGTGATCTGACAATAGTTAAGCACTCTACAGATGTTGGGTTGGTTTGTCCA
>NC_091173.1:38574571-38589571 GCF_040958095.1 Procambarus clarkii
TTTTTTTGTGTTTATTTTTGTGTATACTATTTCTGATGCCAGGTGTACTTAATTATAATCTGCGTTCAAATATTACTTCCACGGCTGTGACAATGCCTACCACTGTTGAAACCCCTTCAGAATCAATGGGAACAGTTGCTCGTCCCAATGGCCAGAGATCAGCTCAGGAAATGGCTATTCCTCTTTTTGCTGGGGAATCGCGTTTATTAGAATCATGGTTTAGTAAGGTTGAAGCGAAAACAGTTGCACGTTTTTCTAAGCCTACTGATGCCGAATACTTAGCAATTGCACGGTCAGCCGTGGACACAACCAAAGGTGATGCACGTTTTGTTGTTGATGAGAAAGCCATTGTTAGCCTCCAGTCTTGGCCTGAATTTAAGGATTTCTTTCGCCGTCGCTTTGTTAATAAAGGAGACCTTGACCCATATAGGTTAGTCAAGAAAATTGCCAATGCCACCATGCAGCCTGGTGAATCGTTTAATGCGTTTACTAGCCGTCTCGATCAGTATCTGTATGCCTTAGTTTCTGCTATGAATAATTCAACTTGGTTAGATAAAGACAATAATCTGTCCCCTGAGGCTATGGCCAAAATGATAGCATTTGGTACTTTAATGCATTTTGCCCCCGAGCATACAAAACCAATCGTTGAGCAACAAAATTTTGGTGTTAAACATGAAATTGGTGAAGTGTTTGAGGCTATTAACAATGCCGCCGATAAACTAGCTCCCCGAAGTGCTCAACTGTTGCCACCCTCTGATGCTGTAAATGTAGTTACAAGTTCTCAGCATCCTCCCACAAATTCTCAAAACTCTTGGTCGCAGAAGCGTACCCATGCTCGTAGCCCCCAGTCAAATTCGCCGCCTCATAAAATGCCGAAACGCCATAGTCCACAACCATCCACTCCCTCATGTTGGCATTGTGGTAAGAGTAACCACCTTGCAAGGGACTGTTGGTCCGCCCCTAGATCATCACCTCCTAGACAATTCTCTCGGCCCCCTCATCAATCTAATCATTCTAGGCTTCCATATTGCACGTACCATAAACAAGTTGGTCACCACACTGCGGATTGTAGAGCTAGGCAAAGGACATCTCCACCTCGTAACTCCCATGGTCAGTCTTGGCGAGGCTCACAGCGTCCAAGACATTATCAGAACTCTCGTAATTACAACTCCCAGCCCAGCTATAATGCAATTTCAAATTATAATGCTCAGTCACAGAATGCTGGAGCTCAGAATGTTCACTCCATGTCGTCGGGAAACCCCCAAGGCCATCCGCTAACCAATTCAAGCTAGCCAATCCTAGTGCCCTCCCTGTGTATTCAGTAGCTACCCAAAATAGATTTGGACACTTGACAGAGGAGGACACTGACTCTAGACCAGTTGTAGATGTTGACGGATCCACAGTAAATTTGACACAAACAAGACGCAGATATCCCAGACAACATAAGTCAAAAATAGTAACTTGTCCAGTCTCAAGTGATGGTCCCCTTGTATCAGCCATTGTACATGGTAGAGTTTTAAAAGTTTTTCTTGACTCAGGTGCAAAAATTAATATTGTCAAGCCCTCAGCTCTTAGAGACATTGAAAGTAAGCACCCTACTATTTTAAAACAGTCACACATACCTTTTCTAAGTGGTATTTCAGGAAATAAAGTAAAAGTTCAGGGTGAAATTGACCTCCCACTCAAGTTCAATGATGTCACATTGTCTATAACATGTTTAGTTGTTGACATTATTCATTTTCCTGGAGACATTCTCTTAGGTCTGTACACCATGATTGATGAAAATATTGCATTGTTTCCCCATCGTTGGAACATAAGTATCAAAGACCATGTCATACCTTTGTGTAGCATGTATCGACAGGGCCATGAGTTCAACCTTCAATCAGATTACGTTAATTTTGTTGACACCCGCCTTGCTAGCGTAGGTTTGTCAGATCATTGTCGTGGTAGCATACCCGAGAAAACAGGCACTCGATTGAAGCATAGTAGTTGTGCAGTTGTTAAGGAGAATGAGTATCGGGACTTTCTGGAAGGGGACGCCCTAACGGATTCTCGTTGTCTCGCTCGCCTGGCAGCTTCCATCTCTGAAGTCAGTGGTTCCATGGCTACTGACACTGTGTTACACCCTCATTCTCTCACCAGAATAAGAGTTAAGGTTCAGGGAGTGCCTGAGTTGTCGGATGTGATTGCGGAAAGTGAAACATGTAAAGTGAATGGTACATTTGTTGAACCCTCCTGGCACACAGTGCAGGATGGTACTGTCACACTATTTATCGCAAACACTAGTAATGCCGATATCCATCTTCAGTCTGGTACCCATGTTGTAGATTTTGCCCATTACTCGTTACCGGTGCGAGTTGTGGATGATGTCTCCATGGATCATACTGTTTGTACACTCACACCAGGAGAACAGGGATCTCAGCCAGAGGTGCAAGCGCAACACCTCAGTCCTACTGATTTTCCTGACTCTGTGGCTCAGCTTTTGAAAATTTTGAACAAGAATAGAGCTGTTGTTGCTCTACCAGGAGAAAAATTAGGTCTCACTCCTCTCATTACACATAAAATTCCCCTTGAACAAGGAACTACGCCTATTTATGTACCAGCTTACCGTCTTCCCCATTCTCAGAGAGCAGAAGCAGATAGACTTGTAGAGGAAATGTTACAGAGTGATGTAATTGAATCGAGTAATTCGCCATGGAACGCTCCATTGATTCTTGTACCAAAGCGAGATGGGACTTGGAGACCTGTAATCGATTATCGCAAGCTTAACAGAGTAACAATACCTGATCGTTTCCCACTTCCAGTTCTAAATGATTTGTTGCAAAGTATTGGTCGAAACAAAGTATTCTCAACGTTAGATTTGTTGCAGGGATTCTGGCAAATCCCCCTTGATGAGGAAAGTAAACAATTGACAGCCTTTAGTACTCCCAATGGTCATTTTCATTTCAAAAGAATGCCGTTTGGTTTGCGTAGTAGTCCAATAACCTTTTCACGGCTCATGACAAATCTATTTCGTAGATTGATAGGAAGTACACTTCTAGTTTACCTTGATGATCTCATAATCATGTCGCAAGATGTTCAGACTCATTTCCAGAACCTTGAAAAGGTACTTGCAAAGCTCGCTGAAGCTAATTTAAAAATAAAGCTTGCAAAATGTTCATTTTTAAAGCAAAAGATTAATTTCCTAGGTCATACAGTTACACCTTCAGGTATTACATTGAATGAATCAAAAATTATTGCTGCCCGTGATTTTCCAACACCTCGTACCGCAGAAGCCGTAAGACAGTTCACAGGTCTTGTAGGATTTTATCGTTCATTTATTGCTGGATTCTCTATTATAGCCGCTCCGCTTTACAAGTTGCAAAGAAAAGATGAACCCTTTGTTTGGGGAGAGGCCCAGGATCAGTCATTCAAAAAACTCAAAGCAGCCTTGATTTCGTCACCTGTCCTTAGGTATCCAGATTTTTCTAAACCTTTTACGTTGGTTACAGATGCTAGTGACATAGGTCTAGGTGCTGCATTACTTCAAACAGAAGGTCACAGAGATCACGCAATAGCTTATGCTAGCCGCACATTATCCAAAGAAGAGAAAAATTATAGTGCAACAGAACGAGAAGCCTTGGCAGTTGTTTGTGTGGGAAATTTTTACCCACCATATCTAATAATCATCTAAGAAATGTATAATTTCTATATCATATCTAAATCATATCAAAATCATATCTAAATTGTATCAAAATCATATAATGAATCTTTAAAGATTCATTATATAGCTTGATCCTGGATGACAATGGCACCATGAACACGTACGCAACAGGGGCCCTTTTGATGCCTACGTGACTTTGTACATGATTTCTCAAGGATCCAGAAGCTTCTAGAAGGACTTCTTAATTAAAAAACTATTGGAACATTGATTCAACATCCGGTAGGATTAAAAATCAAATCCTTAATAAGATTCAGTGGTACTTTCAAATACTACTTATAATCTTTAAATCTTATATCTAATTATATTATAATCACATCTTATCTTAATCATAAGTCTAGACTGTAAAAATAATCAATCAATATTCATTGCAAGCTACCTCTCAAGGGAGAGGGGGAAGGCTCTCGGGGGGCGAGAAGCGCCCACGACGATGCCTCGCGGCACTCCGCGTTTGTTTACAAATGAGTGAACAAGTGACTGATCCTTAGCGAACATTACCAGCTCAAGGACACCTTATCTAACATTTTTATCGCCAGTGAATACTCTCTAGAACTGGGGGAGTACCTGGACAATATCTACAAGGAAAATCCGTGAACATTCACATAAAATAGAGTGTATAGTGGAGATCAGTGACACGGTTTCCTCCACCTTCATTCATAAACTTTTATCTCGAATCATTCTTCTGCAACTGCAGGATAATCACGTAGCAACGCTACCAGATCATCATACAGCAACGCTGTAGCAAAATATCGTGCCTAAACTCAACAAGAGAGAGTTAATCAGTCTGGCAAACTTGTCAGACAGGCACCCCGACTGGCAGAGAAGTATATTGAAGGTTATTTGGTGTATGATTGGCCAATTGTATGCTTGTGTAGCTTTAATATCCTATAAATCTGTCTGTTGGTTAAAAAGCAAGGCTAAGCCTCACATTTCAGTAAGTTTATTAAAATTGTAGTGTAGCTGTGAATCTTATCCAAGCACTGAACCTCATGAGTGTCCATTCTGTCAGAAAAGAATTCAGCCTCAATAAGTAAAAACCTCACAAGTGTCCACAGTCTTGGAAGAAATTCAGTCAAGCTAACTGTATAAATTGAATATGTCTGCATATATATTTGAATATATAAATTAAGTTATCAATTGCTTGCTTAGTTAATTTTTAAGTTATCATATAAGTTCATTTAATTGAATATAATTTCTAGTACTAAGTTAATAGTATTAAGACTCCATTTAAGGTCATTTATTTATACTTTACAATTAATTTGTTGTTTATAGTATAAGTACATATTGGCTGTTAAGTTATGGTACTAGGTTAGACTATGTATGTTTAAATCTCTGATTTAAACAGAGCCAGTGTTCAGTCAGATAACTGAATTTATCAAATCTTATCCTTGTATAAAATACAAGCTGATGTGAGATCCCTGTCTACAGGTGGACTGGAACTTCTATCAACAAGTCATTCACCCCACCTGTCCCTTACAGCCCACAATCTGTCATTAGGAAAAGAGGAATTAGGATTTACAACCCTAGCTAGAGATTTTAGTTGAATTAATTAGCAGACAGTAATTTTTTAATTTAGTTCAGTACAAGTCCCTGGTAGTCTCCTCTTATATCAATCCCAGCAGGTTTTTCCCACATTAATGGTCCTTCGAACCTAGATAATAATGGTCCTTTATACCTAGATATTTATGATCATTCGTTTACCGAATATTTCAGTGCCAAATACATAAGAAACTTCTTGATTTTGCATTGGAATAATTTTTACATATTCTAGCCTAGCCTAGCTATCAGCCAATATTTATCATAGCTATATATCTAAGTAAACATATTGTTTGCAGTGGCTTAAGCCACCATATCCATTAACTAGTAAGCATTCATAACAAACTGATACTGTTTTGTGTTAAGAAACCTCAGTACTTAATTATATCAGTGTCACAGACACAACTGCATCTTAATCATAAATATCAATTATCTACCTCATTGTGGTAACATTACATATATATTTAAGTGTATTATCTAGCATTATCTCTAATCAACTGATTTTCAGAGCTGCTCATTACATAATATTCTTTAAAAAAGTGTTATCATCACTGTAAGAGCATTCCTTACAATCTAACTATAATTAACTATATCATACCCTATTCCAGGTAAAACCAGTAGACATTCTACTGTATTTTATCTAACAACTATTATGGTAACAGATTTTGTAATAACTTTGCAAAAATAGTGCCATTTACTATTTTTAAAAAATTATTACAAGATTTACCAACTTGGTGCATTCGTGCATTCGGGTCACAAATCAAATTATTACAGTACTTTTGATAATGAACACCTGCTACAACCAGATTCCAGGGAGGAAATGAAGGACGATCTTTGGAATCATTACCTAAGTAGACAGGAAAGCTCATTTATCAAAATACATTAACATCATACATATTTATCAGAAAAAAAGAGAAAAATCTCGGAATCTCCGAGACTCGGAAAAGGTCAAAATGGCTAACAGTGTTCCACCAGCAGCTGAAACAGGAAATAGGAGGACACTTAATGGTCTGCAAAATCACCTAAATCAACTGATTGACAAATGTCAAAAGTTGGCTAGGCAACCATCTCCTGATTTAATAATTCTGAATACCAGAGTAAAAGCAGCTGTGGATAAGTATGAACAAATCAAACGCCATGCAGAGATTTATCTAACAGAAATGGCTAATGCAGATTTAACCCAAAGGGAACTTCAGGAAATTGTCGCTGAAATGACAATGTATGAAGATAAAATCCAAGATCAACTTGATCCTTTAATCAAACAAATATCTCAAGCAGGAACCCAATCCAATGTGAGCTCATCCACTCAACAGAGCAATGCAACTATCACACATATAGCCGCAGAGCTCCCAAAGGTACAATTACCATATTTTGAGGGCAAGGATGAAGACGATTGGGATACCTTCTGGAGACACTTTGATTCTATAATAAACTCCAAGCCCTCTCTCAAAAAGGCGACAAAGTTTCAATATTTGCAAGGCCAGTTACGGGGAGAGGCAAGGCAGGTCATTGCTAATTTGTCATTAACAGATGATGATTACGACCATGCCTTACAGTTGTTACAAGATAACTACAGTGATAAGGAGACTGCAATTGCACGTCTCTCGTACAAATTATTGGATTTACCCTCTCCAAATAAAAGTTATGAGTCACTACAATCATTTCGATTGTCTATAGAATCAATCATCAAAGCCCTCAGTACAAAAGTACCTGTAGGTGATGCAGAGTGGCTTATAAAGTTAATCATTCAAAGGAAACTTCCAAATGAGGTCATAGACAGCCTATGCACTCATTATAACACCAACATCTTATCACAAAGCCAAATCATTGATGGACTTCGAGCTTACGTACAAAGATTACGAAGCCGAGGAAAACTTAGATCTCAAGAAAAAATCCCCAAAGGTGAATCCACGGACAAAAGCAAAAATGTCCAGAATGGCAGTCAAAAATCAAGACAACAAAACTCCTCTTCTGCAAAGTGGAAACAGAATAATGTTGGCTCTTATGCTATATCCCCCACAGTTAACAGAACTGTAGGAAACCAAGCTCCTAAGACAGATAAGACAAAAGGAGCTACAAGTGCCCCAAAATGTTTATTCTGTCAAGAAGCACATACCATTTATCAATGCAGTTTATGAAGGCCGTGCCAGTCGAATCGATCGACTGAAATCTCTGAACAGGTGCATCCGTTGTCTACGGAAGCACGATACAAGTGAGTGTATCACTCAATTGCAGAACTGCCAATATTGTCATAAAAGTGTACATCACACAGCACTCTGTGGTGATATTAACACTCAATCCAGGTCACGGACTTCCAATAATCAACCTGCATCTCAGGCAAAGCCCAAAGATGATACCACAACAGCCGTACAATTCTGTACAGTAATGAGCAATGTCAACGCCTTGGATACAGAAATTGTTACAGCAGCCATATTGCCTACTGCACAGCTAGAACTATGCAATCAAGGAATTTGTATTCCAACTAGAGGCTTTTTTGATCAAGGGTCACAGAAAACCTTTATCAGTAAAAAGATGGCAGAAGATTTACAACTTAAATCTTCAAAGCAAGTATCTACATCCATATCAGGGTTTTTTACTAATTCTGGTCGTAGAACCTTTCCAGTAGTAAAACTCAATGTCTGTCTAGGTACATCCCAAAGGACAGTAGAAGCCATAGTAGTTGATAAAATTCCTACTGAAATGGAAGTGACTGGTCTGACAGCAACAATTAAATTCCTAAAAGAAAAAGGAATCCAATTAGCAGATCCTCTACTTGATTCTGACTACATAGGGGATATCGGAATCCTGATTGGAGCTGACTACTATCATCGATTCATTCTGGGATCAGAAGAATCTATGGGTATGAATATACTCAAATCAGCAGGAGGCATATTGATGACAGGACCTATACTAGATCTTGAACCTTCAACTCCTGAAAAATCACATCATACAGAAACTGTAATAGTGGCATGACTAGGCAAAGAACAGTCACCACTTAAAATCCCCCACATGATTGATGATGGATTAGAATCTGTACCTCAATTGTGGGAACTTGATGCCATAGGAATAATTCCTGAACAACCAAGTCCTGATGATGTCTGTGCATATAATCAATACTTAGAAACTGTACAGTACTATGATGGACAGTACTGGGTAAGGCTACCATGGAAAATCAACCATAAAACCTTACCTACCAATTATCACATGGCTTACAGTCAATTTAAATCTCAACTAGCAAAGCTAAGAAAAAGGCCTGAGCATTTAAAACTCTATCATGAGATTATTGCTCAACAATTAAAGAATAAATTCATCGAAGTCGTGAAACATGACAATAAGCAAATAGGCCATTTTTTACCACACATGGCTGTAATAAGAGAATCAAAAACAACTCCTTTACGGATAGTTTTTAATTGTAGCTCTAAATCTGGACCCCAAGGAATCAGTCTAAATGATTGTTTGCAAACAGGTCCAAGTCTAACTCAGAAATTGTATGACATGCTGTTGAAGTTTAGACTTAACAAATATGCGTATTCATCAGATATAAGTAAGGCCTTTCTAAGAGTTGGCTTACAGGAAGAAGATAGAGACTTCACTAAGTTTCTATGGGTAGAGAACCCAGAAGATGTCAATAGTCCTGTAGTGACTTTCAGATTCTCTTCAGTTCTTTTCGGCGCGACAAGCAGTCCATTTCTGTTGCAAGCAACTCTAGATACTCATCTGAAGAAATCATCAAGTCCCTGTAAGACTGAAATCAGTCAAAATCTATATGTAGATAATTTTCAAGGGACAGTTAACAGTACTACTGAACTGTTACAATTATATCAAGAGGCTAACAAGGAGCTACAAGGTGCAAACATGCCACTACAATCTTGGGCCTCTAATAATGCAACATTGAATAATCAAATAGCAAGAGATTACCCTGAATATCACGTACCAGAATCACAAAAGGTGTTAGGTATGGATTGGGATTTAATCTCGGACACAATATCGATCAAATCTGTGCCAGTAAATTACAACATCACTACAAAAAGGGATTTGCTTTCACAAGTTAGCAAAGTATTCGACCCACTTGGTCTACTAAATCCTTTGACTATCAAGTGGCGTTTATTAGTGCAAGAAGCATGGAAAGCTAAGGTTGGTTGGGATGATCCACTACCAATCCAGTTACAAAAAGCTTGGATGGAAGTGGCTCAAGAACAAACTTTAGTTGAAAAGATAATCTTTCCGAGACACATAGTCGAGGAAAATGAAGAAGTATCACTACATGTATTCGCAGACTCGTCAGCCAAAGCTTTTGGAGCTTGTGCTTACTTAGTGACTTCTAATCAATCATATCTTATCACCTCTAAGGCCAGAGTCGCTCCATTAAAAAAGAGGACTTTGCCTCAGATGGAACTAACAGCACTGCTAACTGGAACACGCTTAGCAGTGCATATCAAACAAGTCTTGTCTGCCATGAACATCAAAGATGTCATCATATGGTCTGACAATGAAGCTGTCTTACAATGGGTACGAAACGACAACTGTCCAACTCCATATGTAAAAAATCGCGTCTCGGAAATTAAAGAAATTTCCGCAGGCTTTCAATTGTTGCATGTACCAACAAAGGATAATCCAGCTGATCTCTTATCAAGAGGTATGACATTTAAACAGTTTGCAAAGGCAGATATTTGGTTTCATGGGCCTCGATGGTTAGTGAATGGTAGTTGGCCTGAACAAAAGCCACACGTCATTACGACACAAACCATAACTACCACCAGGCAGCAAGCTCAAATATCAGTCTTGGATTGTACTCGTTACTCCTCACTCATCAAATTAATCAATGTAACACAGAACGTGTTTCATTATCTCAGGAAAAAAGGTATAAAATACACCTTTCCAGATGCACTTATCTATTGGGTAAGACAAGCCCAGAGAGAAACTTATGGGAATAACTATGAAAATCTTCCGCATAAGTTAAAACACAATCTCGGTCTGTGGATAGACCAAGAAAATCACAACATTCTGCGTTGTGGAGGGAGACTTAAACACGCAGATATCAATCTAGATACGGTGCATCCATGGCTTTTACCAAAAAATCATTGGATCACAAGGTTGATTGTGTTGCATACACATCAACAAATCATCAAACATGGAGGAGTGTTAGACACACTCACACAAATCAGACAGCAGTACTGGATTCCTCAGGGAAGACAGTCAGTCAAATCAATCTTGAAGAATTGCATGATATGCCGAAGGTACGATGCAAGAACTTGCTCTTATCCAGGGCCACCACCCCTACCAAAGGAACGAGTGGTCCATGTACAACCTTTCGAAACGACAGGAGTAGATTATACAGGAGCAATATATCTAACAGGGACTGCAGATAAGCAACCTATCAAGGCATACATCTGTCTGTTCACCTGTGCTACCACCAGGGCAGTACATCTAGAGGTAACACCCGATATGACTGCTCAATCATTTATTCAAGCTTTCCGCAGATTCGCAGCACGCCGATCATGCCCTAAGCTGATGATTTCAGATAATGGAGCAAACTTGGTAGCTGGAGAAGCATGTCTACGGGAAATCTGTTCCCATCCTGCAGTTACTTCCACACTGGAACAGCGTCATTGCAGATGGAAATTTATCCCTCCGAGAGCCCCATGGCCCGGAGGATTTTATGAACGGTTAATAGGAACTGTAAAAAGATCCTTGAGAAAATCTCTACACCGTCAGAAAATCAATCTTCAAGAACTCCAGACAGTAATCACGGAAATAGAATCAAGGGTGAATAACCGGCCGTTGACTTACTTGTCTGAGGATCCTACTCAACATGAGCCATTAAGTCCTGCCCACCTAATGTATGGAAGACTTCTGACTCCAGTACCATCTCTAGTGGATGATGAGATCAGAGATCCCTCATATGTGGGTCAGAGCGAGTTGGTTCAGGGGTATAAACATCTGTCTAGCATAATCCAAAAATGGAATGATGTTTGGACAAAAGAATATCTTACATCTCTACGAGAACATCACTATGGGGCCAACGTCCCACATAATATAGCTAATCTCCAACCTGGCGATATTGTCTTGGTAGACAGTGATGGCCCTAGGGCTGACTGGCCATTAGGTAAAGTTGTCTCAGTCCATCCAGATAGTCAGGGGATTTTGAGAATAGTCAAAATCCTGTCTAAAGGAACAACTTCCCTGAAGACATTGGACAAACTCATCCACATGGAATCAGTGAGCCAGCTGCAGTTAGATCCTGAGAGACCTCAAGACACTCTAACTCCACAAGACCCACAGACTCCTAACAGACACAATCGTCCACAACGGACAGCAGCAGAAAAGTGCAAGCAAAATCTGCACTTGTATTATCAATCCAATGGAGAGTAAATAAATACATATGGTTACTATTGTCCTAAGTATTGGACTCTGTGCCAGTTCTCTCCCTCTGGAAGATGTGGGAAATTTTTACCCACCATATCTAATAATCATCTAAGAAATGTATAATTTCTATATCATATCTAAATCATATCAAAATCATATCTAAATTGTATCAAAATCATATAATGAATCTTTAAAGATTCATTATATAGCTTGATCCTGGATGACAATGGCACCATGAACACGTACGCAACAGGGGCCCTTTTGATGCCTACGTGACTTTGTACATGATTTCTCAAGGATCCAGAAGCTTCTAGAAGGACTTCTTAATTAAAAAACTATTGGAACATTGATTCAACATCCGGTAGGATTAAAAATCAAATCCTTAATAAGATTCAGTGGTACTTTCAAATACTACTTATAATCTTTAAATCTTATATCTAATTATATTATAATCACATCTTATCTTAATCATAAGTCTAGACTGTAAAAATAATCAATCAATATTCATTGCAAGCTACCTCTCAAGGGAGAGGGGGAAGGCTCTCGGGGGGCGAGAAGCGCCCACGACGATGCCTCGCGGCACTCCGCGTTTGTTTACAAATGAGTGAACAAGTGACTGATCCTTAGCGAACATTACCAGCTCAAGGACACCTTATCTAACATTTTTATCGCCAGTGAATACTCTCTAGAACTGGGGGAGTACCTGGACAATATCTACAAGGAAAATCCGTGAACATTCACATAAAATAGAGTGTATAGTGGAGATCAGTGACACGGTTTCCTCCACCTTCATTCATAAACTTTTATCTCGAATCATTCTTCTGCAACTGCAGGATAATCACGTAGCAACGCTACCAGATCATCATACAGCAACGCTGTAGCAAAATATCGTGCCTAAACTCAACAAGAGAGAGTTAATCAGTCTGGCAAACTTGTCAGACAGGCACCCCGACTGGCAGAGAAGTATATTGAAGGTTATTTGGTGTATGATTGGCCAATTGTATGCTTGTGTAGCTTTAATATCCTATAAATCTGTCTGTTGGTTAAAAAGCGAGGCTAAGCCTCACATTTCAGTAAGTTTATTAAAATTGTAGTGTAGCTGTGAATCTTATCCAAGCACTGAACCTCATGAGTGTCCATTCTGTCAGAAAAGAATTCAGCCTCAATAAGTAAAAACCTCACAAGTGTCCACAGTCTTGGAAGAAATTCAGTCAAGCTAACTGTATAAATTGAATATGTCTGCATATATATTTGAATATATAAATTAAGTTATCAATTGCTTGCTTAGTTAATTTTTAAGTTATCATATAAGTTCATTTAATTGAATATAATTTCTAGTACTAAGTTAATAGTATTAAGACTCCATTTAAGGTCATTTATTTATACTTTACAATTAATTTGTTGTTTATAGTATAAGTACATATTGGCTGTTAAGTTATGGTACTAGGTTAGACTATGTATGTTTAAATCTCTGATTTAAACAGAGCCAGTGTTCAGTCAGATAACTGAATTTATCAAATCTTATCCTTGTATAAAATACAAGCTGATGTGAGATCCCTGTCTACAGGTGGACTGGAACTTCTATCAACAAGTCATTCACCCCACCTGTCCCTTACAGCCCACAATCTGTCATTAGGAAAAGAGGAATTAGGATTTACAACCCTAGCTAGAGATTTTAGTTGAATTAATTAGCAGACAGTAATTTTTTAATTTAGTTCAGTACAAGTCCCTGGTAGTCTCCTCTTATATCAATCCCAGCAGGTTTTTCCCACAGTTTGGGCACTTAAACATTTCAAGGATACAATTTATAATTACCCAGTTCATGTTCTTACAGATCACCAACCATTAATTCCCTTGTTCAAAAATAAGAATCCAGTTGGAAAGTTTGCTAGATATTTGCTCACAATTCAAGAATTCAATCCCACATTTGGATATATTCCAGGAAAGCAAAATGTTGTAGCCGATGCGTTTTCTCGACACGTAGCTGCGATTCAGTTAAATTACCCAGCATTAGATGCTACAGTAGTAGAAACGGAACAAAGACAAGACCCCATATGGGCACCCGTCATTAAATTTTTGACTAAGCAAGACACTCGCCCGATTCATAAACCGCCAGTACCATTGAAAGAACTAGTTATGTTGGACAATTTACTGTGTAGAGTAGTAAAGCTAGGGACAGCCCCGAGGAAATGTTGTCAGTTAGTTGTTCCAGCTGTCTTGGTACCAACTGTGTTAAAAATTATCCATGATGCTCCTGCAAGTGCACATCCAGGAAAGGATCGTACACTCCAACAAGGTCGATTGAAATATTTTTGGCCAAAAATGGCTAAGGAGATTGCTCATTATGTTGACAGATGTTTAACTTGTTTACAGCACAAGGGACATGTTTCAGGACCTAATCCAATTCAGGTGTACCCAGCAACTAAAGCTCCTTGGGAACGAATATCGATGGATTTATTGACAAATTTTGCGGAAACAGAGAAAGGGAACAAACATTTGCTTGTAATGGTCGATAATTTTTCACGGTTTTGCGAACTAGTTCCTATCCCGAACAAAACAGCAGAAACCATAGCCAGCGCATTCCATGACCAAATAATTTGTAGATATAGTATGCCTAAAGTAATCCTTTCAGATAATGGTCCGGAATTCAGTAATAGTATTCTAACTAGCTTGTGTGATTTATATAACATCAAAAAATGTAGCATCATGCCTTATCATCCGGCAAGTAATGGACTAGCTGAACGTACTAACAGGAAAGTGTTAGATGCCTTGAGAGTCACGTTGAATTTTGATAACAACAATTGGGATGATTTTATACCCTTAATTCAGTGTGCTATAAATTCTTCAATTAATGTTTCTACTGGTGACACACCTCACGCTATTCTTTATGGTACAGATAAGATCCTCCCTAATGAATTGATTAACGTACCTCCTACTCCCTTATATAACGTAGATGATTTTGTTCAAGTGAAGCGTAGACAAATGCAATTAGTATTCAAGAAAATACGAGAACAACTGTCCAAAGCAACAGCCGAGTTCACTCTAGCAAGGAATGCACGAGCTAAACCCAATAAAATAACTATTGGATCTGTAGTAATGATACTTAACCAACACAGGTCTGGTCCTATGTACAAGTTAACTAAGAAATTTTTGGGTCCATATAAGGTAATCGAGCTTATTAAAGGTAACAAATACAGACTTAAGAACTTGTTAACAGGAGAGTATATAAATGAGCATTTAGACCACATGAAGTTAGCTAAAATGACTGTTGACGAGACTGATGAGGAAGATGACAATGAACTTACCCTGACAGATACTCCTACTCGGACACCACCTCCTGTGGTTGACAGACCACTGGATGTTCAGCAACCCCATACTAGCAATTATAATCTTAGATC
>NC_091173.1:38594571-38602071 GCF_040958095.1 Procambarus clarkii
TTTTCAAAATCCTTTATAAAGAACAAAAGATATTATCAAGTACTGTTAATAATCTTTAAATCCACTAAGTAATCATTATGTGATATAACTATATCAAAGTAATCAGTCTAAATGAAGAAAATAATCATTTTATAATCATTGCCAGCACCTCCTCTGTGGAGGGGACGCCACCAACAAACTCCGGTCGGGCAGAATCGTCTGGTACCTGGCGGCCTCATGTTTACATCCAAGATTGCACTCGTGTGTAGGGCTGGAGACTCTTTCAGCAAGATATTTACACACAAACTGTTGATAATTTTCAGTGATAGCTTCCTTAATACTGGGAGAGTGACTGATCTGTAAAAAGGGAGGAATTTCTGGTACATATATCCAAAATCAAGAGTGTGGAGGACCACCGGCTTGTGAGGCCCCCACCACCACCTCACCTACCAAGTGAGACCCAACAACGTGCACTCCATATCTGAGCAAGCAACTAGAATCCTTTACAGCGATGCTGTATCATCCAAATCAGCATCATCAAGCTGCCATTTTATCATTAAAATACAGAGTCTGGTCACAACAAGAGGGACATCATCTGGTTACTGTCAGATAGGCTCCGGTTCTCAATTCAGGATAAGTTATTAATTGATTTAGAGCATAGATTGACCAATTAGCATGCTTTATAATATTAATACTTCCATATATAAATTGAGAGTCGTTAGGCAGCGAGGCAACGCCTCATCATCAGTAGGTTCTGACCTACTCATGCAGTATCTGAGTTTATATTGCTGAACATTCATGTAATCAGAACACTCATAGCATGTGTATAAATTTCTTTAACCTAACACATCATATATTTAATTGCAATATCCATTAATCTGAATTTATCAAGTTAGTTTATTTTATTGTATATAATTTTCTATGCATATTTCCATTTAGTATAGTTACATGGTATAGTTACACATTTACATATGTGTAACTATACCATGTGTGCAACAGCACAGATATTCCTAGGGCTAGGCTAGAGTGTGTATTTAGTTCAGATCCAAGATCAAGAACCTTAACAGTGCTTGTAGTCATAGAGATATTTTATCTTATCCATGTAAATTTACATGTTAAATGTGTGGGTGTACCCGCAGGTAAAGTGTGTTCAGCAATTTATGGCAGATCAGCCTTCAGGGCCCTACCTGCTACAGCCCATTTCCACTATCATAGTGGACTTACAATTCAGCATAGGAACCTTGCATACAGCTAAGAGCTAAATTATGTTTATCAACAAATTCAATAATTATTTAATGTTAAATTCATGGTTTTTGTACCAGATTTTGGTCCTATGCAATTCTCCTCTTCATCAATAATCGTGGTATATTTCCCCACAACTCGGGGTACTCACAACCAGACAGTTGGTCAATGAACCACTAGTCACTCGTGGCACTCATAACCAGTAAGTCGGGCAGTGAACAACTAGTCATTCATTGCACTCATAATCAGACATCCGTGCCACGAACAACTAGTTACTAGTGGCACACATAAGCAAACAGCCGTGCTATGAACCACTAATCACTCGTAGCACTTATGACCAGCACTCCGTACCCTGAACAACTAGTCACTCGAGGCACTCATAACCAGACAGCCGTGCTAGGCATAACCAACCAATCGTTCCACGTTCACAAGGAAATTCATGCTATGCACAAAATTCCAAAACCATTCTCAAGACATTATTTTTATTGCCCTTTCCCTCCTAGCGGCCCTCTTCATCTTCATTCCCCTAGCTGCCATCCTCGTCCCCTTCCTCCTAGCTGCCGTCCATGACTCCTTACTCCTAGCTGCCATCATCGTACCATTTCCCCTAGCTGCCGTCCTCGACTCCTTCCCCCTAGCTGCCATCATCATCCCCTTCTCTCTGGCTGCCGTCCTTGTTCCCTCTTCCCCAGTGACCGTTCTTGTCCTCTCCTCCCTAGCTGTCGTTCTTGTCCTCTTCTTCCAAGCGATCGTTCTTGTCCTCTCCTCTCTAGTTGTCGTTATTGTTCTCTAATCTCTAGCTGTCATTCTTGTCCTCTTCTTCCTAGCAGTTGTTCTTGTCCTCTTCTTCCAAGCGGTCGTCATTGTCCTCTTCTACCTAGCGGTCGTCATTGTCCTCTCCTCTCTAGTTGTCGTTCTTGTCTTCTCCTCCCTAGCGGTAGTTCTTGTCCTCTCCTCCCAAGCTGTCGTTCTTGTCCTCTTCTTCCTAGCAGTCGTCCTTGTTCTCTTCTTCTTCCTAGCGGTCATCCTTGTCTTCTCCTCTCTAGTTGTCGTTATTGTCCTCTCCTCCCTAGCTGTTGTTCTTGTAATCTGCGCTCATGCAACTGTCGTTGCTGTCCTTTCTGCCGATGAAGTGGCCGTTGGTGTTCTATGCGCCCCAGCATTTGTCGTTATTGTCCTCTGCGGCTGTGCAGCTGTCGTTGTTGCCGTTTGCCGCAATGAAGCTGTCGTTGTTACCATCAGCGGGCATGCAGCTATCGTTGTTGTCATCATCGGGCAAGCAGCTGTCGTTGTTGTTGTCTGCGGACAAGCAGATGTCGTTGTTGTTGTCTGCGTCTATACAGCTGGGGTTGGTATTGTCAGGAGACCAGGCTTGATGAGCCCGCCAGTGTGGCGGGAGGAAGCAGCACATTTCCAGGAGGTAGACGAGGGAAGCACTCGCCAGTGTCGCTCCAAGCACCACTGGCAGCAGAGAGGGAAGTGAGTCTGGCCTCACTTCCTTCATGCCATCTGCTGCTGCCTGACGAAGCATACTGCCAACTTGAGAGTGATAGTGATGCAGGTTCACCAGCTTCCCCAAGACAGGGAGGAATGAGAGGCAGTGGCTTTGCAAGGGAGGCAGAGGATCAGCTGCGGGCGCAAGGATCCACCTGACAATATAGAATTTCCTCAACCACTTGACGAGGACTGCCTTCCACGTCCTCTACATTCTACATTTTACCTGGAGTTCCAAGAACCTCAGTCTGGCATCAACTTAGTCAACTTTAACCCATGTCAATAGACAAGACACAATAAATAAGATGATGAGGCACTAAGTCAATTGGGACCGTCTCAAAGTCATCAGTGTCATGTGTTTTCTCATAATTATAGTTCTCATTTTTGCATTTATAAAGTGTAATGGATAAACAAAATAATTTTCCTCGGTAGGTTTATAAGATAATTGATAATTATAGGTTGGTTAGAAAGTGGCAATGAAGTTGTAATGGCGGAAGTTGTAGGTGGAGTAGTAGTGGAGGAAGTGTTGTTACTGATGATTGTGGTGGTGGTGGTGGTGGTTAGATATCCTGGTGACGTGCTGGAGGCTGCCAGAGTCATTGGCAGGGTCTGCCAGTACAAGTCGTCATGGCACGACAACTGGCCTCTTGTACCATATTGTAGTTGTTGTGGTGAGGATGTGGAGGAAGTTCTAGAGGTTGTAGTTATGAGGATTATAGAAGTAGTGCTAGAAGTTGTAGTGGAGTCGAGGGTAGTAGTAGTGCTAGAGGTTGTAGTTGTGAGGAGGGTAGTGGTAGAGGATGTAGTGGTGCGGATGGTTGTAGTAGTACTAGAGGCTATAGTAGTGAGGATGGTAGTAGTAGTGATAGAGGTTGTAGTGTTAAGTATGGTCGTAGTAGTGCTAGAGGTTGTAGTGATGAGGATGGTAGTAGTAGCACTAGTAGTAAGGATGGTAGTAGTAGTGAGGATGGTAGTAGTAGCGCTACAGGTTGTAGTGGTGATGGTGCTAGTTGTAGTGATAGAGGTTGTATTGGTTGTAGTGAGGATGGTCAGTGTGCCTGACAGCTGAGTGGACAGTGCTTCTGATTCGTAGTCCTGAGGTTCCGGGTTCGATCCCCGGTGGAGGTGGAGTCAAATGGGCAAAAATTTTCTTTCACCCTGACGCCCCTGTTACCTAGCAGTAAATAGGTACCTTGGAGCTAGATATGTGTGTATAGTTGTGTATATGCATATGTATTTGGGTACGTATATATATATATATATATATATATATATATATATATATATATATATATATATATATATATATATATATATATATATATGTGTGTGTGTGTGTGTACTCACCTAGTTGTACTCACCTAGTTGTGCTTGCGGGGGTTGAGCTCTGGCTCTTTGGTCCCGCCTCTCAACCGTCAATCAACAGGTGTACAGATTCCTGAGCCTATCGGGCTCTGTCATATCTACACTTGAAACTGTGTATGGAGTGAGCCTCCACCACATCACCCCCTAATGCATTCCATTTGTCAACCACTCTGACACTAAAAAAGTTCTTTCTAATATCTCTGTGGCTCATTTGGGCACTCAGTTTCCACCTGTGTCCCCTTGTGCGTGTTCCCCTTGTGTTAAATAGACTGTCTTTATCTACCCTATCAATCCCCTTCAGAATCTTGAATGTGGTGACCATGTCCCCCCTAACTCTTCTGTCTTCCAGCGAAGTGAGGTTTAATTCCCGTAGTCTCTCCTCGTAGCTCATACCTCTCAGCTCGGGTACTAGTCTGGTGGCAAACCTTTGAACCTTTTCCAGTTTAATCTTATCCTTGACTAGATATGGACTCCATGCTGGGGCTGCATACTCCAGGATTGGCCTGACATATGTGGTATACAAAGTTCTGAATGATTCTTTACACAGGTTTCTGAATGCCGTTCGTATGTTGGCCAGCCTGGCATATGCCGCTGATGTTATCCGCTTGATATGTGCTGCAGGAGACAGGTCTGGCGTGATATCAACCCCCAAGTCTTTTTCCTTCTCTGACTCCTGAAGAATTTCCTCTCCCAGATGATACCTTGTATCTGGCCTCCTGCTCCCTACACCTATCTTCATTACATTACATTTGGTTGGGTTAAACTCTAACAACCATTTGTTCGACCATTCCTTCAGCTTGTCTAGGTCTTCTTGAAGCCTCAAACAGTCCTCTTCTGTTTTAATCCTTCTCATAATTTTAGCATCGTCCGCAAACATTGAGAGAAATGAATCGATACCCTCCGGGAGATCATTTACATATATCAGAAACAAGATAGGACCGAGTACAGAGCCCTGTGGGACTCCACTGGTGACTTCACGCCAATCGGAGGTCTCACCCCTCACCGTAACTCTCTGCTTCCTATTGCTTAGATACTCCCTTATCCACTGGAGCACCTTACCAGCTACACCTGCCTGTCTCTCCAGCTTATGTACCAGCCTCTTATGCGGTACTGTGTCAAAGGCTTTCCGACAATCCAAGAAAATGCAGTCCGCCCAGCCCTCTCTTTCTTGCTTAATCTGTGTCACCTGATCGTAGAATTCTATCAAGCCTGTAAGGCAAGATTTACCCTCCCTGAATCCATGTTGGCGATTTGTCACGAAGTCCCTTCTCTCCAGATGTGTTACCAGGTTTTTTCTCACGATCTTCTCCATCACCTTGCATGGTATACAAGTCAAGGACACTGGCCTGTAGTTCAGTGCCTCTTGTCTGTCGCCCTTTTTGTATATTGGGACCACATTCGCCGTCTTCCATATTTCTGGTAAGTCTCCCGTCTCTAGTGATTTACTATACACTATGGAGAGTGGCAAGCAAAGTGCCTCTGCACACTCTTTCAGTACCCATGGTGAGATCCCATCTGGACCAACCGCCTTTCTAACATCCAGATCCAGCAGGTGTCTCTTGACCTCCTCTCTCGTAATTTCGAACTCCTCCAAGGCCGCCTGGTTTACCTCCCTTTCTCCTAGCACAGTGACCTCACCCTGTTCTATTGTGAAGACCTCCTGGACTATGTGTGTGTGTGTGTGTGTGTGTGTGTGTGTGTGTGTGTGTGTGTGTGTGTGTGTGTGTGTGTGTGTGTGTGTGTGTGTGTGTGTACTAACCTAGTTGTGTTTGCGGGGGTTGAGCTCTGGCTCTTTGGTCCCACCTCTCAACCGTCAATCAACAGGTTTACAGATTCCTGAGCCTATTGGGCTCTATCATATCTACACTTGAAACTGTGTATGGAGTCAGCCTCCACCACATCACTTCCTAATGCATTCCATTTGTCAACAACTCTGACACTAAAAAAGTTCTTTCTAATATCTCTGTGGCTCATTTGGGCTCTCAGTTTCGACCTGTGTCCTCTTGTGCGTGTGCCCCTTGTGTTAAATAGCCTGTCTTTATCTACCCTATCAAATCCCTTCAGAATCTTGAATGTGGTGATCATGTCCCCCCTAACTCTTCTTTCTTCCAGCGAAGTGAGGTTTAATTCTCGTAGTCTCTCCTCGTAGCTCATACCTCTCAGCTCGGGTACTAGTCTGGTGGCAAACCTTTGAACCGTTTCCAGTTTATTCTTATCCTTGTCTAGATATGGACTCCATGCTGGGGCTGCATACTCCAGGATTGGCCTGACATATGTGGTATACAAAGTTCTGAATGATTCTTTACACAAGTTTCTGAATGCCATTCGTATGTTGGCCAGCCTGGCATATGCCGCTGATGTTATCCTCTTGATATGGGCTGCAGGAGACAGGACTGGCGTGATATCAACCCCCAAGTCTTTTTCTTTCTCTGACTCTTGAAGAATTTCCTCTCCCAGATGATACCTTGTATCTGGCCTCCTGCTCCCTACACCTATCTTCATTACATTACATTTTGTTGAGTTAAACTCTAACAACCATTTGTTCGACCATTCCTTCAGCTTGTCTAGGTCTTCTATAAGCCTCAAACAGTCCTCTTCTGTCTTAATCCTTCTCATAATTTTGGCATCGTCAGCAAACATTGAGATAAGTGAATCTATACCCTCCGGGAGATCATTTACATATATCAGAAACAAGATAGGACCGAGTACAGAGCCCTGTGGGAATCCACTGGTGACTTCACGCCAATCGGAGGTCTCACCCCTCACCGTAACACTCTGCTTCCTATTGCTTAGGTACTCCCTTATCCACTGGAGCACCTTACCAGCTACACCTTCCTGTCTCTCCAGCTTATGTATCAGCCTCTTATGCGGTACTGTGTCAAAGGATTTCCGACAATCCAAGAAAATGTAGTCAGCCCAGCCCTCTCTTTCTTGCTTAATCTTTGTCACCTGGTCGTAGAATTCTATTAAGCCTGTCAGGCAAGATTTACCCTCCCTGAACCGATGTTGGCGATTTGTCATGAAGTCCCTTCTCTCCAGATGTGATACCAGGTTTTTTCTCACGATCTTCTCCATCACCTTGCATGGTTTACAAGTCAAGGACACTGGCCTGTAGTTCAGTGCCTCTTGCCTGTCGCCCTTTTTGTATATTGGGACCACATTCACCGTCTTCCATATTTCTGGGAGGTCTTCCGTCTCCAGTGACCTACTATACACTATGGAGAGTGGCAAGCAAAGTGCCTCTGCACACTCTTTCAGTACCCATGGCGAGATCCCGTCTGGGCCCACAGCCTTTCTAACATCCAGAACCAGCAGGTGTGTCTTGACCTCCTCTCTCGTAATTTCGAACCCTTCCAAGGCCGCCTGGTTTACTTGCCTTTCTCCTAGCACAGTGACCTCACCTTGTTCTGTTGTGAAGAC